>NW_021163269.1:0-201001 GCF_004324835.1 Dendronephthya gigantea | reverse complement strand
GCTCAGTGACTGACTGACTAATGAAAATCTGAAAAGCTAATTTGGCCGCCATCTTTGTCTTTGAAGCCATTTTGAAGGTAGTTTTTTGAGTGTTTGAACGTTTGAGACATGCAGACGTAGAGGGTAATTACTAGGAATGTCTAGAACGATGTAAAATATAATCATTTGCTATTTTATATAAGAATGAACGAGAAACAGAGTCAAAAGTTTTTTATTCAATTTTTGGCGTTATTCAAATATTACGTTCCAGTTGATATTACAGTTACTGATTCGGCTTCCTGAATAACACGACTTTATCTGGGAAAGAAATTTTCACAGAAACTGTTCATCGTTATCGCTTGTAACATCTTGAACTGAGAGCGTCTCAGAATCAGTAAATATGGAAAGTTTGGTTGCGAAATGATTGAAAATGTAGAAGACATATCTGCACGAAGTTGGCAAACTTGAATTAGTTTACGCGCGAAAAAGTTCGGCCGGTGACAAACTTTTCCAACCTCGTGCAAGACGATATTTTTCTTACTATTTAATACTTCGCGACCAAATTTCGAATTTAACTAATTTTGTGAAGCTCTTCGCCTCTTTCCAGTTGTACTTATGAATGTTGTTAGGTTTGAATTTTGTCTTATTAAAGGGAAATGGTGCAACACTTCAGTCCTCAGTGGGCAATGGCTGCATGCTGAGTGAATTCACCGTGGGAGATAGCTTCCTGCACGCAATGCGCCATATAATATGGATGTAGCGACGTGTTTTAAGAGAATTTATGCGGCACATGGTGTGATGATGGAACACGACAATTTCAAATGCTTCCAGTTTCAATCCAAGACGAAAAAACTTTTACCCCCAATTCCGAGGATTTTCTCCTGTAAATTTTCAAGCCGCGACTCATTTGAATAAAAGCACAGTTAATAGAATATACATGCTTTGGAGAGCACATAAAACACAATAGAACTCATCACTATGTTGAGGTAGATTTATGCAAAAAATTGTTCCTTTCTCATCACATGTCTATTGTACTTTGCGCGGATAAACCAAAGCAATCTTTTAATTAACATACTATTCAAGTCATGGCAGAGGAGCTGAGCAAGACAAATGCCATTGGTAAATTTGGCTAAAATACAATAGACACGTGACGAGAAAGGAACCATTTTTTGCATAAACCTGAACAATAACATAGTTAATGAGTTGTATTGTACTTTTATTTAGTCTCCAAACCATGTATATTCTATTAACTGTGATAAAAGGTTTGTCCTCCTAAATTATTTTCATCTTCTAAGTGTTCAAAAAATCTCCTTTTTTCATTTTTGCTGGTCGCCGATTTTGCTCAACTATTGTCGAGCTGAGGCCACTTTTACGCGCGGTTTTGTCATTGTTTTTGAATCATATTATCTGCACTTTACATGTAGGATCATTTCCACTATAGCATGGAGTCCTTTACTTATATAATTCTAAATAGCGACATTAAATGCGGGGGGTAGTGTTACCCGCATGCCTGCAGTTTTTTTAACCCCTGGGTTCGAATTAGTGCAGTAAGACAGGCAGTAAGAAAGACACACAAATTTCCTTTATTATTAAAATTTTATTGGTTTTCTAGGATATCAATGACTTGCGTATGTGGAAACACTGTTTGAAAAACAAAATGGCGTCCAAAATGATAGCCAAATTTCACACTGTCTTGATAATTTGAATCTTGTTTCAAGTTCTTTGAAGCGGACACTTTGGCCTTCTTGTAAAAGCAAGTTCACAAAGTCTTGAGAAAACTGTCTTTCTGAAATGCCTTCGGAGTTGATTGTATTTAGAATTAATCTAGCTTTGTGACGTTGAATGAGTTATTGTCCATGAGTTCCCATACTTTCTCTTTTAACGTGTTCACAATGTCGTTTGAAACGAACAAATGAGTCTCGTCTAAATCTTCCAGCACGAACTTCCTGCCAAATGCCAAAGTTTCATCCAAATGCAACAGGAACTGTTTCAAAACAGCGTCGCTAAAAAGACGAATAAAAATAAGTGCTAATAGAGAACAGTTTTCTATATTTCTATCCCAAAGCGATATCGTAACGCCGCAAAATAGTTCGATATTTCTCACCATTCAATTAGAACGCCTTTCAAAACATTCACCATTTTGACTTTTGTTTCCACTTGAAATATCAAATTTTCAAATTCCAAACAAAAACTGCAGTCTGCTGCAAATACCTTCACGGTTTTATAAAAAAATGCAATCTTTCCACAAATTTCCCAAGACTAAAATGCACACCGCTTGTACAAAATGTTTGTACTTTCTTAACCACGCGGCTGGCGACAATTCATCCAATATTTCATTTTAATTTATTCATCAATACACTAATATTAATTTCATATTAAATATACATAGTAATCTCAAAGATTAAACTATTTTCCTTTTGTATCCTCTTGTAAACGTTGATATCTTCTTTAAGCTGTTCCATCCTTTCAATATGGCAAAGTTCAGCCTGATCTCGGGAAAAGTTAATTTTTTCCTCAATGTTTTCCACTCGTTATCCATTCTCGCCCTCCTCTCTTCCACTTTCTCCGCGTTCTCTTCCGGCAGCTTATTTTCCAGGATCGCGTTTGCTTTCGTTATCGCATTCTCGGCTCTGTCCAACACCGTTTGAACATGTTCCTTCGCCAAATCATCGACTTCTGGCAGTAAAGTTTCGATATGACCACAGTTAACACTGGCCTGATTTAGGCGCGAAAGCTCTCTATCTTTACGCTTCGTCTCAAATTCTTGAACGTAGAAGTTCACTTCTCTTTGAATAGGCCCGTGATGGTTAAACAACTTGCCATAAACATCGCCTATATCACGCACTAATTTTTCGGCAGACATTTTGGATTTTGGAATTTCCGAAATAACTTCCTGGATACTTTATGTAAAGTTCCATATTCAGTGCCGTCCGCTATCGTAATTTTCCGATTCGTCTTCGGAACTATTCGGCTGAAATGAACGAGAAATTTTGGCGGGAATATTCACGTGCACGTCGAGGGCATTTAACTATTGTGTTGTTGTTAGAAATCTGTGAAAAACCCCGAAATATCTTCCTCGATCTGTAAACGATGGCGTTGGATCCCGAACAGTACTTAAGAACAGTGCAAAGAGAGTATTTGGACTTCATCGATGATGATGTAAGTTGAATAGATTGTTTGAAATATCAATATGTATTTATATGCTGGTGCTGTATATTATTAAACTGTATCCATTATGTATAGTTATTCTTTGTACAACGGTGTTGAAATTGTTGTGTACAAAAGCGATCGGAGCGTGTTTTCATTGCATTTCTGTCTGGAGATTTAATGACCTTCTAAATCGATAGAGATTCGTGGCAAATAGTCAATTTAGAGATAGAAATATTTCTATAAAATGGAGGATGTTTATATTATTCATACGAATAATTTTACATATTACTGTATTTCTTCCTGCGTTGTAAACCTTGGTTTTCATCATCTCATGTCTGCTTCTGACGATATCGTGCAAAACGATTTTCTATTTCACTTTATATAAGTGCACGCTCCTATTAATATAAGGCCAGTAACCAGGGTGCATCCATGTAGCATATGCCAAAGATCTATTTGCTATGCTTTTTGGCTGATTTGCATGCCAATTCAATCATTTGTGTGCTGCCGTAGACAGTGCATTCGCTTAACAGTGCTTCTGGTGTGTGAAGATGTTATATTTGCATGTGTTTATTAATTACCTTTTTAATGTTCATGATTGACTCTTTGTGCAGTAGATAGCTCTTGTGTGCGAGTGACAGGCTTCAGAGGAAACATCCATTTAGGCTTCCATATAATGACTTAACAGGACATTTGTAATTTTTATTGGCGGTGCTTCAATGTAGCTGCACGTGAAACTCACCATTGACTAGCAAATTTGGTTAAGTGATTACATAACATATATTTGTTCTCATATAAACTTGTTTCTTCATCTGTCTTATACAACAAGATAGAATCCGAACTAACCAGTTGCATAGACTGAACTTTTGATGAACATGATGAGACAGAATCATTTAGACTTTCTTTCAACATGAATGGTTTGTTTTTTGAATGAAAAATATTCTTCCAGGATGACCAAGGTATTTATCATGGCAAGATCAGTGACATGATCAAGAAGGAAGGATGCAGACTCATCGTAAACATCAATGACCTGAGACGAAAGAATGAAAAACGAGCAAGCAAGTATGTGAACCACAGCCGTTGTGATAGAAAATTGTGAATTAGAGATGCAAGACTGATTATAATTGTTATCTAACATAAATTGAAAAACGTGTACTAGACCAATTATATAATTCCTACCCTGTTCTCAGATGTATTGCTCCCTTTCTAGACCCTATTTTCCCACCCTCTCCAGGCTGATGTCCTAGCTCTTTCTCTTCAGTCTTATGTCTGCTCCCTCTTTAGACTTATGTCCTCTTTGCAAATATAAAAATTGCCTCCAGATCGCTACTTAATAACAATCTTTTTTGTATTGAGTATTGTACAGTACTAGATCTGTTTGTTTATTGTAATATATCTAGGTTATTGACAGAGTCATTTGAAGAACTGACAGCATTCCAGGTAAAAATATGATCTCAAATTTGAAAAACTGAACAGATAAATATGTTAACTGTATTTTATTCATTTAAATCTATTGCAGAATGCATTGAAAGAGTTTGTTGGCTCAGCAGATGCAACATATTCAAAGAAATTTGAAGAATTTTTTGTCGGTTTTGAAGGAAGGTAAAAGTTGTGAAAAAAATTAGTTACATACATGCTTGTATGAAGATACCACAACTCAAGAATAAGTTCTTAAATTTGTTTTGGTAATTCTCTAGTTTTGGGTCAAAGCATGTCACTCCAAGAACACTCACGTCACACTTTCTTGGGACAATGATCTGCGTCGAAGGAATAGTCACAAAATGTAAGTACTATAGGCAGCACTTATTTATTAGATCAAGCTTCACCCTGATTAGCTTGGTCGAGTATACCCTAAACCAGTATTACCTAATAATCATCCTTTGCTAGATTGATCATCATTCCATAATCTGCAATTATCCTTACAACCATAGACTAATAAACAGCTATATAACTTTAAGTAAGGCACATTCACATGCGACCACACAAATTTGGAACTATGCTCAAAATCGCAGATACCTAAATTTGTCTGGACCTGTGTGAACTAGCCATATATGAATGTGAGATAATGTTATTTTAATGATGTGCAGCCATATATATACACAAGGATATGCCTGTTTGCTATCATAACATCATAACTTTAACAATCCACCATAATTTAATGATCACCCATCATCTCCCATCCCGCAACAAGTCTACCCCTCATCCAATATCTAGTTAATGTATTATTTTAATATATCACAGGTTCTCTTGTATGGCCAAAAGTTGTGCGAAGTGTTCACTACTGTCCAAAGACGAAGAAAACTTTAGAAAGAAGATACACTGATCTGACGTCATTGAATGCATTCCCAAGCAGTACTGTGTATCCAACCAAGGTAAACTGACTATCCTCACACATTTCAGATAACTTTCATAGCTTGCTGTAGTCATTTTACATTTTTTAGCAAGAAAAGGCTTTACATTTAGTAACTAACCTTAGGTCTTTTGTCATGCATTTAAAAATACATTTGTAAAATGAAGAAATAAAAAAATATTTTTAGGATGAAGAGGGTAACCCCTTAGAGACAGAATATGGCTTGTCGAAATTCAAAGATCATCAGTCATTTACGATACAGGTAAATTATGCCAGATCCTATATAATTGGTTCAATTCTGGTAATTGACATCATGGTGGTGTTTGTGTCATTTAGGAAATGCCAGAAAAAGCACCAGCTGGGCAATTGCCACGTTCAGTTGATATCATTGTTGATAATGATTTGGTCGATAGTTGTAAAGTAAGTATACTATATGCTATCAAGTATACGAAAGGTTAATTTAGTTCAGGTTTCTCTTGTAATAAATAAGAGATGATCCTTACTGAACCTCCAGGAAGAACAGTTTAGAACTGATAGAACTGATAGAGCTATCCAGTGTAAATAAAGTTAGTTTAGTTTAGGTTTCCTCAATCCTGTAGTAACACTGGATCAATAAGAGATATGATCCTTACTGGACCTCTAGGAAGAACAGTTTAGAACTTATAGAGCTATCCAGTATAAATAAAGTTAGTTTAGTTTAGGTTTCCTCCTGTGTTAACACTGGATCAATAAGAGATGATCCTTACTGGACCTTTAGAAAGAACAGTTTAGAACTGATAGAGCTATCCAGTATAAATAAAGTTAGTTTAGTTTAGGTTTCCTCCTGTAGTAACACTGGATCAATAAGAGATGATCCTTACTGGACCTTTAGAAAGAACAGTTTAGAACTGATAGAGCTATCCAGTATAAATAAAGTTAGTTTAGTTTAGGTTTCCTCCTGTAGTAACACTGGATCAATAAGAGATGATCCTTACTGGACCTTTAGAAAGAACAGTTTAGAACTGATAGAGCTATCCAGTATAAATAAAGTTAGTTTAGTTTTGGTTTCCTCCTGTAGTGACACTGGATCAATAAGAGATGATCCTTACTGGACCTCTAAGGAACAGTTTAGAACTGATAGAGCTATCCAATATAAAAAGGTTTAGTTTAGTTTAGGTTTCCTCCTGTAGTTTGAAGAGAAAATCTGTAGATCATTCAGAACTGATAGACATGACCCAACTAGACTGAACTAATCTTTCCTGTCTATTCTTCAGCCTGGTGACAGGGTTCAGGTGGTTGGAACATTCCGTTGTCTTCCGTCTAAGAGAGGTGGTTTTACATCTGGTGTCTTCAGAACCGTTCTCATTGCGAACAACGTTCAAGTTATGAGCAAAGAAGTGCGCCAACCTACACTGCGAGCGATGTGTCTAAAATAAAGAAATTTAGCAAGAACAAGAAGGTATAAATTGAATGAAATCCTGCTTGATTTTTCAGTCAAATCATATTTCTATGGTCAAAATACGTGAAAAAACTTACCAAGACTTTTCAGTATACTGTCTTCCGGGAGAGAAAAGGAAATACGATGTTTTGTGTAATTTGGTTTGTAATTATTTGAAAATTTAGGATGTGTTTAGTATTCTTGCAAATTCTCTCGCTCCGACAATTCATGGTCACGAATACATCAAGAAAGCCATTTTATGTCTTTTGCTTGGTGGTTGTGAGAAAGTTTTAGATAATGGCACCAGATTACGAGGGTATGGTGACTATAATATTATGTGGATAGTGGAAAGTGTCCAGTACTATAAATAAAGTTAGTTTAGTTTAGGTTTCCTCCTGTAGTAACACTGGATCAATAAGAGATGATCCTTACTGGACCTCTAGGAAGAACAGTTTAGAACTAATAGAGCTATCCAGTATAAATAAAGTTAGTTTAGTTTAGGTTTCCTCCTGTAGCAACACTGGATCAATAAGAGATGATCCTTACTGGACCTCTAGGAAGAACAGTTTAGAACTATCCAGTGTAAATAAAGTAATTTTAGTTTATATTAACGGCTTTCTCTAGGGACATAAACATTCTCTTGATTGGTGATCCATCAACAGCGAAGTCTCAGATGCTACGCTATGTTCTGCACACGGCCCCTCGCGCTATTCCGACCACGGGTCGTGGCTCGTCTGGCGTGGGTCTCACTGCAGCTGTCACCACAGACCCCGAGACAGGTTTGTACAGAAACCCCTCACACCAGTCCACAGCGAAACAATCTCAAAATTACACACTTTCACTCTCAAACCAATATTGCTACAACATTGCACAACATGTTTACAGGCGATCGAAGGTTGGAAGCCGGAGCCATGGTGCTGGCTGATCGAGGAGTCGTTTGCATCGATGAATTTGATAAGGTAAATATAGTTTTTCAGTAGAAGAAGGGTGATGATTTGAGTAAAGAAAGAAATGCATTATAGGTTCATTGATTATACTTTGCAAACAAAACTTCCATCAAAACTGGGGCCGGTTGTATCAAGCCCGTTTAGCTTAAACGGTGGATAAGTCAAAATTAAATTAATACTCTTACAACTCTCTTGAATGAGTCAACTTGAATATTACACAGTGAATATGTAGTTGTAAACAGTATCGATGTTTTAAGGTTAAAAACATTTAGTTTGCTTGTTGAATAAAACGATAGACTTGCTTTTTATTTTGAACTTAGCCACCGTTTATGCTAAACGGGCTTGATACAACCGGCCCCTGCTAGAAATTCAGACAATTTAGGGAGTCAGAATAAGGAAAACTCGAAGTGAAATAGAAATCCATTACTCATTTGAAACAACTTCAATAACTCTTGAAATAAACTTTATTCCGGTTTCAAATTTAGTCAGAGCTATAGTTCTTAAACATCATCACTTAATTTCGACTGGTGTCATGAAGAATAAAAAGCTGTCAAAAGATATAATCGATTAAATACTGCAGAATGGATTTCTATTTCGCGAGTACAACACCGATAGCTTAACAACTATTTACAAATCTGAAAAACAAATGTTTAAAATGACTACCGAATTACAACTGCTTTGACTTCAAATTGAATTATGGTAAAATGAACTGAGAGCTGGCGACATATTTTCGTATTAGATGAGCGACATTGATCGTACGGCAATCCATGAAGTGATGGAGCAAGGCAGAGTTACAATATCCAAGGCGGGAATCCACGCAAAACTCAACGCAAGATGCTCCGTCCTTGCCGCCGCTAATCCAGTTTGGGGAAGGGTAAAAACTATTTCATATGCTATGTTTGTTTTTCATCGCAAAAACCTAACCACGGTTGCCTTTGAATCACCTGACAACCCGTTGTTTTTCTTTAGTTTTCTCCAACTTTACAATAATTCTTGTTCTATTTCAACCAGTACGATCAATACAAGAACCCAATGGACAACATTGGTATGCAAGATTCTCTTCTGTCTCGATTCGACATGCTTTTTATTGTGCTTGATCAGGTTCGTTAAGTTTATAGTAGATTATACTTTTTATAACACCGCTAGCTTCGCAAAATCACAACAGTAACGTAATCATGCACAGATGTAACTGTATAAAACACTTAACTATGTTTATTCTTGGTGTTGTTAAATCGTAGTTTAGTCAGAATTACACGATTCTGAATGACCAATCTTTATCTAACTAATATATGGTTAAAAATTAACTATACCATTTTCTTCGACTGACCCGAGCATTTTCCGAGGTTCAACGAAGCTTTGAAGCGTTTGTGTGCGATTTTCGTCTTTTGATAGATGTGAACGAGTAATTAGTTACGAAAGTTCTGATGTATAAGAGCTCTTATTTGAACATTAGTAACTAAACCACTCGTTCACATCTATCAAAAGAAGGAAATCGCACGTAAAATTGCAGCAAAAATTGCAAATGTAAACAGCCTCTAAAATGTATCATTTTCTGTTAGATGGATCCGGAAAATGATCGGAAAATTTCGGACCACGTCCTTCGTATCCATCAGTATCGGACACCAGGGGAACAGGATGGCACAGGTATACCATGCAAGGCTTATTTCACGCTTCCAAATTCAGCTGTTAGAGCGTTAATTGGAATGGTCTAGAAATGGATTAGAATGTTCACCCACGTTTCTCGTTAAACGGGGATTTTTCTTCCATATTTAGCGCTGCCGTTTGCTCTGGGAGGTGACACCTTGGCAACTAAAGATCCTGATTTAGAGGATGAAGAGGAAGAAACTCATGTTTACGAAAAACACGACAAATTGTTGCACGGTGATCGTAAGGCGAGGAAGTAAGTGAGGTTGGCTTATCCATTATCGATGATGTGTGATCTCTGAAGAGAACAGTTTTCAATATAAGATGATCCTTACTGGACCTCTAGGAAGAACAGTTTAGAACTGATAGAGCTATCCAGTATAAATAAAGTTAGTTTAGTTTAGGTTTCCTCCTGTAGTAACACTGGATCGATATGAGATGATCCTTACTGGTCTTCTAGGAAGAACAGTTTAGAACTGATAGAGCTATCCAGTATAAATAAAGTTAGTTTAGTTTAGGTTTCCTCCTGTAGTAACACTGGATCAATAAGAGATGATCCTTACTGGACCTCTAGGAAGAACAGTTTAGAACTGATAGAGCTATCCAGTATAAATAAAGTTAGTTTAGTTTAGGTTTCCTCCTGTAGTAACACTGGATCAATAAGAGATGATCCTTACTGGTCCTCTAGGAAGAACAGTTTAGAACTGATAGAGCCATCCAGTATAAATAAAGTTCGTTTAGTTTAGGTCTCGTCGCGGTTCTCAATATTGCAATTCATTTTCAAGGGAAAAGTTGGTTTCTTTGGAGTTCATGAGAAAGTATATCCATGTCGCGAAGGCAATGAAGGTTGGTGAACCAAAGTGCTGTTGAAATATTCAATCATCTCTACTCAATGTTTGTTTGCATTTAAATTATCTGAATTTCTACAGCCATCATTAACCGATGCTGCTGCAGACAAAATTGCCCACCAATACGCGGAACTTCGCGATCAGGAAAATGTCGGCAATGAAAAAGCAAAGGTTAGTTATTACAGCCCCGTTTACACTACACTCAATTTATTGGCACGGCACGGCTAAAATGGGTACCCGTGCCATATGATCCGTGCTCGGCCTTTGTATGATTACCCTGAACACTAATAAAATTAGGTACGCGTACCCTATATAGCCGTGCCGTACCAATAAATTGACTGTAGTGTAAATTAAACGAGGCTTAAAGCTCCGTTTACACTGCCGTCAATTTATTGGCACGGCACGGCTAAAATTGGTACCCGTACCCAATTTTATTAGTGTTCAGGCTACCAAACAAAGGCCCAGCACAGATGAAATGGGTACAGGTACCCATTTTAGCCGTGCCGTGCCAATAAATCGAGTGTAGTGTAAACGGGGCTTAAATTGATGTATTTTTAAATAGAAAAGCATTCATATTCTACCGTTTAATCCCAACAGACGATGCCTGTCACAGCAAGAACTTTGGAAACATTAATTCGTCTCTCAACTGCCCACGCGAAAGCTAGACTGAGCAAAGATATTCAAGAGGTATACTTTTCGATCATTCATTTTCGATCATGGCTATTGTAGAAAATACAGTTCACTGTTTGCAAGATTATAATATATCGCCTGTATACAATTATGCACCGACGTAAGTCAAGCCAATGTACTTTTAAAGGATTGTTCGTTTTTAAGGCACCGTAATCCTTGGTCCTTGAAATTCCTTGCTTCAAAACTAATGCATTTACTTTATATATTTCTATATCGTTTGTGAACTTAGGTCGATGCGGAGGCAGCCATAGATATGGTTTCTTTTGCCTATTTTCATAAGGTAGGTCTGCCGGAGAGGCATTGAATGTGTTTAAATTGCTTTGGCAAGTCAAACAGCGGAAACCTTGGGCTCTAATCGATTCATTTGGTCAAGCACCGATTGTGAATATCTTTGGTGTGAGGAAGTCGGGGAAAATCCCAGCCGGCTAAAATTGAAGCACTTGAATGCATCTTCGTGTGCTCGACTGGAAAAGTGAAAAAAAAAACATGGTAGAAATTATGTAACGAGAATCCACGAATATAATCACTCAACTTTAATCCAAAACCTAACCCTAACCTGATTAGATTAGGGATTAAATTCGTGGATTCTGGATACGGAGTTGTTACCTAAAAACCATATCTTCCTTGGAATGAAATTAAGTGAAACAGGAAACGATCCAGTGTAGTTTGGTACGGGGGGGTCTAGGGCAGTCTCAGGCCATGGGATGGGGGGGCGAACGCCAGCTGCAAAAGATATTAGAGTGTGTGTTTCGTCGAAAAAAATACAAAAATATGATGAGAGTTTTTGCCTTGAGAGCTTGAGGTAAGACACTGCCTTGGTATCCAAATTTGCACCCCTTCTCTATACCCCTTTGGCCAAGCTAGGGGAAAGGGGTACGCACTCCCCCTCCCCCCCGGCGCACCCCCAGGTGAATCAATTCCCGGAGTGAAATCATAGCAACATTTTATTGATTCAGGTTGCAAAGAAAGACAATGAAAAAGAGAAGAGAAAACGCCGAGGAAGTGACGAAGCGGAGAGTGAGGAAGAACAAGAAATCCAAGATGGCGCCCGGGAAAAGTGAGAGTTTATAAATGGGTTGCCTGGCGTTCGCACTTGTTTTCAACGTTTTCTTACAATATTTTTTTGTTTTTAAACTGCTTCGCTAAGGCGGAAATCGAAACGGCAGAAAAAACCGAGAAGAGAAGGCGAGGAGGCAGATCCGTTTGACTTTGAAGAAGAAGAAGATGAAATCCCTGAAAAACCAACTGGTATGTCACAGTGAATTGTAATGAAACCGGTGAACTCTACTATAATACATCTATTTTAGTTCAATGAATGAAGTCTGGAACGCTAACTTCTATATACAGTTCGGCGTTTATATACTTGGTTGAAGCCAAAAATGAAAGCAAAAACCTGAGTTTTTTTTTACTCTGTTTCTCGTTCAATTTTTATAAATTAGCAAATGATTGTATTTTGCATAGTTCTAGACGTTCCTATAGATAATTGCTCTTTACGTCCGTCTCGAAAGTTCGAAAACTCAGAAAAGCTACCTTCAAATTTGGCTTCAAAATGGCGGCCAAGTTATAGCGTTCCAGGTTTTATTACAGTTCTCTGGTATGTGACAGTAAAAAAACAAAAACTATCGCTTTAAAATCATTAAAATGATTAAATGTGGCTGAACGAGATATGAAGAATTATCAAGCCAAATTATCAAGCCGAAGTTTGTCGTTATCAATCAGAGCCGAAGGCTGAGGTTGATAACGATAAACTAACGCTTGATAATTCTTCATATCATGTAGAAACCGAATTCAATAATTGATTTATTATTTATTTAAACGCACAAACATGACAACTTTGTTGGCTCAAATTTGTGTCAGTGTCACATTCCCGCTCCCTGGGACCGACGTGAATGTCTTCGCCATTGGCGTGACCTCTGACGTGAAATACGACTGCTTCGTGCAGTTATGACGTAATAGTGTGCGTAAACAGAGTAATATCTCACGTTATGACGTCACTGTTGGATTTCACGTATAGCTATTAGCCAATCAGAAGCTTTTGAATGGTTTGACATGAAAAGATATCAATGCATGTATCTTTCCTTTTGTGTTCTGTTCTTTCCTTCTGTTTTATTTATAGACTCGAAAATGGAATAATATCCGTATATTTTTCAAATGTGTTTATTAGCCCAGTAATCAAAACCCGTAACTCGTCCAAACTTTCTAGAGAGCATTTTGAAATAATATGATATTAACACTGACAGTAAACCGAATCTTTGCCCACGAAAACACCAAAAACGTGCAAGGTTTTACCAGTAGATTTTCACATGAAAACATGATTTATGGCCGGCGCTGTGATGATGTGATTACCAGAAATTTGTTAATGTAAATATATAAAACCTTTGGTCGCGTAATCTTACAATGGTGATTGTGATAAATAAGCTTTGTTTTGCAGCATTCTCGCTGAGAAATAATCACACAATATCAAAGATGTCTTGTTTTGTTCTGTTTTTTAGATGTTGTTGACCAGATGAGGAAAAGACGAACAAAGTCTTCGGATAAAGACGGGGTTGAGGAAGATGCAACGTCAATGGAGACTGAAGGTTCAGCTGAGACTCTTCCTAAAGAACGGTTAGTTAGTGTTTTGGATTTAAGGCCCTGTTACACGGTGCAATTTTTCTTACAACTTGCAATGCAATTCTACTTTTAAGATATGTAAATTAGTGAAGAGTCTTGCAGAAGAAAAGTGTATGTAATCAACACAAAAGTTTCGTTGTTCCTACGTATACATTTCTCAAAAGTAGAATTGCATTGCAAGTTGCAAGAAAAATTGCACCGTGTAACAGGGCCTTTACTCTTAGCAAATATATGCGATTTCAATTTGAAATGCTCGTTGTTTACACTCCGTCACAAGAGATCTCTTATCTCAAGAAACGCCAGTACAATACTGAATATTGCTTTAAAATACAGATTGGAGACCTTCAAATCGTCGCTTTCAAAAACGTTCGCGGATGCGCATGTCCAGTCTTTGTCCATCGATGACGTCACCGCTGGAGTGAATCAAGGTGAAGACTCGGACCAGTTCTCCGAGCGTGAAATTCGAGCTGCTCTAAGCGTCATGATGGAAGCGAACCAAGTTATGGTCTATGAAGATCGTATTTTCCTTATTTAGCCCAACGTGAACCCTCCTAACATACTCTATCCAAATGTATCCATATGCTCAAAGCCCGCCTTTTTTGCAACAACGCAAAATTTGTGATTGTGATTACTGTTCTGTGTTATAAATTACAGTTGTTATTATATGTAGGTCTGTGACAAGTCATACAACTATTTTGAGAAATTGGCGATTAATAAAAGCGAGAGATAACCCTTAATTGTGTTACTAGTGGATAACTTATGAATTTCAAAATATTGCGTTTCCAAGATGACCGTTAAAGGACCACTCTCAGAGGTGTGAAATATCATTATATCATTATTATTAATTTTGCTGCAATTTGCTGGCTTGAAGTCCCTTGAACATGGCTGAGAAATGATTTTATAGCCATTTTCTTCGATAAAAGGCCCAAAACTTTAATTTTTTACCTAAATTTGTACTCTGGCGTACCTATTTTTCGTTCAGGTCGCGATTCAAAATTTATGTATATTTTGCAGGTTGTTATTACTGTGCTTCATTTATTATATTCAGACTTCATAAGACTTATCCAAACATGCATATGATATCCAAAACTGACTAATCTTGAAACTGCCTATATCTGGAGCAATAATATGTCCCCTGCAACCTCGTACCCAAGTTTTTTCCCTCTAGTAGGGCCCCATTTTTTTTGGAGACTCCTAATACAATTTTGAGCAAAGAAGACCGGCGAATCGGTTTTGATAAAAAAAAGTTATACGGAATATTTTTCATGTTCCGCTTTGGAATATTTTTCATGTTCCATGTTGGCGCATGCGCAGTAACTTCGCCGAGGTAAGAATTTTGTTTTGCGGTCTTTGTTTGGCTATGATGATGGACTTGCACAACGAAAGGGAGGGACGAAGGTGTCTGGTATAATCCATTCCATCCCGGTTAAAATATCCGCTGATTTGCCATCAAGCGTACGGTATTAGATATTTCAAGAAACGTTTGAATATGGCAAGTCAAGATGG
This sequence comes from Dendronephthya gigantea, assembly GCF_004324835.1. NCBI lineage: Eukaryota > Metazoa > Cnidaria > Anthozoa > Malacalcyonacea > Nephtheidae > Dendronephthya > Dendronephthya gigantea. The sequence goes on along the minus strand of NW_021163269.1, from coordinate 185,860 downwards.
AGAAGTATCGAGCGGTGAACGGGCCGTAAAAAGTTAGTTTCTTAAGCGCTTTATACAAATTGGATTCCTGTTGTGTTTTGAAGAAGATAATTTATTATGTCTGTATTTGCAGATGTGCCAATGCCTCCGACACACAAGCTTACGATGTCCGATGTGTTTGACGAAGCCGGAAAGCCGAGACATGCTGTCTTAAAGGCCCATTTCGTTCAAGAAGGACGAATCGAGGAAGATGTCGCCTTGCGAATTATTCGCGATGCAACAGCGATTCTGCGTAAGGAAAGGAACGTTTTGGAGGTTGAAGCGCCTATAACAGGTCAGTTTTGGGCGAAAAGGTGTCCTCGAAAGATGCTGTTGTAGTCTACATTGCTTGTTACCTGTTAACACAGCTTCGGCATGGTATAGACGGGTACAATAAGCTAATTTATTGTCAATGTCGGCTTTCGTTTTGTTTAGTTTGTGGTGATATACACGGACAATTTTACGATTTGATGAAACTTTTTGAAGTCGGTGGCTCGCCTTCGACCACTCGTTACCTCTTTCTTGGCGACTATGTGGACAGGGGCTATTTTTCAATCGAGGTATGTTTGACTAAACCTGCACTTTCGCGTACAACTTTAATCAAAACTTGTCGGCCATTTGTAGATTTTGGTGCTAACTGTCTCACTATTGTACGTCGTTCGGAAGGGCTTTCTACCTACGGAGGCCTAAATTCAAGGCCAAACATGACAACACGGCAAATTATGCCGCGATATCTGTTAGAAAAACATGGCCAATTGGTGTCTGTGTTATTGTACAAGTCATTTGAGACGAACTATTTCACGAGCCCGCCTGTCAACAGCGATTTAAAATCTGCATCTTCGATAAAATACATATTCATTTTCCCTTTTAGTGTGTTTTGTATCTATGGACTTTGAAAATTTTGTACTCAAACACGCTGTTTTTGTTAAGAGGAAACCACGAATGCAGACATCTCACGGAGTATTTTACTTTTAAAACGGAATGTAAGTTTTTTAGAGATTATTTTAGAGATATTTTGGGCGTTCATCTCGTTATCTGTTTTGCTACAGTTGTCATTGACATCACAGGCCCGGGGTTATATTGTATTATATATATCCCTGTTATTTTCCCGTTTCGGGGATGATATGCGGAGTACAAAATCGCGATAAACCCTCATCAAAAGATGAGTGAAATTATATAGCGATTCGTATCTTGTTGACTAAGCTATACGACAATTGTCGTGCAAATACAAAATACGCTTTGTTGGGGAAAATTAAAAGGAGCTCGCATGAATTATTTATTCCGGACACAGTTTATGCTTGACTCGAGCCAAACGGATCTACACAAGCTGTGTTCTGAAGTTATTGCTTGTAACGCTCGGTTGAAAATTTCCGTTCGCTTTACGAGTGTCTCGTATTCCATGAAATTCTTGGAATCGTGCTATAAAAGTGTAAATTATCAAGTGTAACAATTTGGCAAAGCAGAAGTTTTTGTGAGTCATATCTAATATGGGCATATTTCTAAATGCCTGTGTTATCATATCTTTGATAAACTTGGCTTTTTGTACTTCGAACAGGAAGAGTTTTGATTTTGTGTTCGCAGTAACAGCCAGATTCATCTTGTGTTAAATGCATTTTGAGCCACTCATATGTACTGTGAATCTTCAGTGGCCATTACCATAGATTACAGTATGTTTCTAATATTGCATCACATTGTATTGCTGTGATATCACAAAATTGATGATATTTGAGTCAAATAAAAGGCTGTATTTTGTGTTGCATACACAGCACAACCCTATTTTGATGGCTAGGACAATTAACCCATTAGTCTATGATGGATATTTAGCATTGCTCTATATTCAATCTATAAAGAGCTTCTGTTATTTGACATAATGGGCCATCTGTCATCTAATCTGCATAATATTGTTTAAGTTATCCTTGCGATGCTTTGCTGGTCTCCTGTAGTGCCTTGACTCAAATTTGATGAGTATAGCTCAGAGAAATCCTTTTATATAAAGCATTATCCTTCATCAGAATCAATACAATTAAAATGCAAACGGAGGTACAATATATGCCTTCTTGAAAACTGTCTTCAACTGATGATTTAAATTATTTAAGGTCAAAGCACAAAGCGGCATTGGCCTAGATTGACTGAAATTGTGCATCAAGTGCCATTGAGAATGTTTTTTGCATTCATGTGAACGTAAATTGTGCACCATTTGGCTACATGTAGCCTTATATGGACAAAAAAATATTAATTTGCTGTTTATTTTGTTACCTGCTAGTAGTTCCTCTGATCAAAGTTTTATTTGAAAACACTAGAAACACTCTTGAACATCCATCATTTGCAATGTTATTATATGACGTTTGACATATGTGCCTAGCCAGCCTAGGTAAATGTAAATATAAGAACAAATGTCATTTTTTGAAGTTCGCCATTGTGTGTGTGGATGTGAAAAAGGTCGCATGGGCGTTCATTTTTATAGCTCATTAAGACAATCACAAATGACTTCTGTAGCATGTTTGCGATTTGTGATGGATATGTGATTTTAAAAGTACAATGTTTTTATCTCAAACATAGTTTTTATCTTCAACAGTTTACCCCAAGATGCAAATATAATGCCATAAATATGTATTATATACAGCAAAACATTTTCAATTATCTTGTACGCTGTGCACCTGCTGTCAAACTTGGCCTTCCGCTTAAATTGTTAACTTGCAAGGACACGATACTGACATGAAGGTGCATCACTTTAACATAAAGGAGTTGTCTTTTTTTAAAACGATTTTGCTTAAATACCTACTATGTACCTTCTTTGTCCGAGTCTATAAAAAAATCTGTAAGTATTCTAAGATTTGAGCGGTCAATTTTTGTTCAAGCTTATTTTCAGCCCCAAAGGCTTGTCCTATGCATGCATCCTGCATAAGAACACAATGTTTGAAATCCAACATCTTCAGTTTTTGAACTGCCATGTCAAAATATTGATGCAAATCAAGCTTGAAATGTGAAACAGTGTGTTATCTGCTGCTTTTAGCTATTTGAGGGGGTGGTTTAACTTTGTAGGGACAAAGAGCCTTTGAAAAAAAAACAAATTATGACTCCCTCCCTGAAGAGATCAGAATCAATTTGTAAAGAAATTCTTTGTTCTGAAAAATGCTTTTTGACAACATACACAAGCAAGTATAAAGAGTTTTACATTGCTGTATAATGCAAATAATTGTACAAGTTTCTGGTATTGTCCACTGAGGAAGCTTCCTTAGACCAAATGGAATGTTTACATGTAGGATTAACTGCTAATACCGCTTTATTGTTTGTTCATCTTAGCTTCCAATTTATTTATCTCCTGTATGTAAACCTAGCCATTGTTTTGGGGCACTTTAGGGTATTACAAACGTGATGTGATTCTAGCCGCTCAGAACGTTGCAATCTGAACAATCAGAGCTGCTTTAAAGACTAATCCACTGGCTAAATACAGAATCCAACCAGAGCCACTTTAATATTGAAAGAAATACAAAGTGCAAGCAGAGCCACCTTAATAATGCACAAAAACAAGGTGCGACCAGAGCCACTTTAATGCTGAAAGAAATGCAGAGCCACTTTAACTAATATCGCGTGAAATACAAAGCGCAGCCAGAGCCACTTTAATATTGAAAGAAATGCAAAGTGCAAGCAGAGCCACTTTAATAATGCACAAAAACAACGTGCAACCAGAGCCACTTTAATGCTGAAAGAAATGCAGAGCCACTTTAACTAATATCGCGAGAAATACAAAGCGCAGCCAGAGCCACTTTAATATTGCAATATATGTATATGTACATAATGTTAACATATATAGCTCAGTGCGTATTTCCAAACGATTTTCAGGTAAAATAAAGTATAGTGAAGCGGTTTACGATGCTTGTACGGAGTCTTTCGACTGTTTACCGCTGGCCGCTTTGATGAACCAGCAGTTCTTGTGTGTGCACGGTGGTCTATCTCCTGAGATACACACTGTTAATGATATCCGCAAGGTATGTGATCTTTAGCTCTGCATGAGATATTTATCAGTTATCAACCTGGAACGAGGGTGATTCCACAAGAAATTACCCTGAGGGATGAAATATTCCGAGGGCGCTGCCCGAGGAATATTTCATCCCTCAGGGTAATTTCTTGTGGAATCACCCGAGTGAAAGGTTAACTGATATATTATACCGAAAATTTAAAGCTGTTGACAAAAAGTCGTCCGGCGTCTTGTTGCCGTCGGCCATATTTACAATCTGACACCCGTAACGGCAGGCTAGTTTACGAATTCGAGGGTGATTTAAAGTGGAATCACCCTCCCTTGCGGGCAAAAGAGGGTAATTCGACTTTAAATTACATGCCCCGGGTAAAAATACCAGGATTTAAGTTCGCAGTCTATGTGCTTCCACAAAAAATCTACTCATCACGTGCTACAAATACAGTTTTTTTATTGGACAATTTGAATCTGAGGTATAATATACCCATAAATTACACGCAAAGTCGCCCGTATTGTCGAGAGTTCCCGATGTAAACACAGTCAGAGCAAGTTTGCGTGATGAACTAGTTACCAGGTGATCTCGTGCTCATATTTCAGCCAATCAGCGCTCAGAAGGACTGACGAAATAGAAATCCATTCTTCATTATTAAATCGATTATATCTTTCGTTATTCTTTATGAAACTTCTCGAAATTTTACGATTCTGTTTTTGTATAAGAATTTGACATGAATTTGAAACCAAAATAAGGTATATTTCAAGAGATATTTAGTTGTTTCAACCGAGAAATGGATTCTTCGGCAAAAAGTCCAAGTTCTTTCCCGCCATTTCCAGATCACCTGGTATAAAGTTAGTATAGCTTGATTTGTACATCAACCACTCGCCTAATACACGTTTTTTACAAGAGTGTGAACTTGGCCAAGCTTCTCTGCATTACAGATTATGTGAATCCACAACTAAACCACAGAATACCTATCAGAAGAATAACTCTATACTATTTTTTCGTAAGCGTGATTCGTCACTTAGCAAGTGCATTTTTTTGAGGCAGTCACCCCCCTGCCAAAATTTAGCTATATGGCGCACGCGATATTGCTAAATTTTGGCAGGGGGTGACTGCCTTAATTTAATGCACTTGCTAAGTGACGAAAAAAGTACAGGAGTTCTACTTCTGATAGGTATTCTGTGACTAAACTCTCCTATTAATATAAGAGAACTTTCATTGTACATAATTCATTAAAATGTTTATGTATAATTAGATTTAAAGTATACTTATTACCTAGTATATCATGTAAATTTTGTATTAGTTACACAGTTAATACACAATTCAGCCCTTGGGCTCCAAAGTTAATTCCAATAAACCTATCTATCCACCCACCAATAACATAAGAGTGGCGCCTTTTTGCTCACGTAAATAAAAAGAGTAAAAAAAGTTATAATGCAAACTATCTCTTTCTTTTTTTTTCGCAGTTGGATCGTTATAAAGAACCACCAGCCTTCGGTCCAATGTGTGATCTGCTGTGGTCAGATCCCCTGGAGGATTATGGGAACGAGAAAACTAGTGAAAACTATAGTCATAACAGTGTTAGAGGCTGCTCGTATTTTTACAGGTAACATATATAGAGCTATGACTTCACACACTTCTGAAATATTTCTGAATATAGCTGAAAGTTTCATTTGTAATTCATGTCTTGTCCTGTTTTTAGCTACCAAGCAATATGTGAGTTTTTACAAAACAACAATCTGCTTTCTGTGATACGCGCCCACGAGGCACAAGACGCTGGGTAAGTGGAACTACACGGTCTTTATATTTGCTTTAACAGCCCGAGTTCGAAAGATAAAGTTAGTTTAGTTTAGGTTTCCTCCTGTAGTAACACCCGATCAATAAGAGATGGTCCTTACTGGACCTTCAGGAAGAACAGTTTAGAACTGATAGAGCTATCCAGTATAAATAAAGTTAGTTTAGTTTAGGTTTCCTCCTGTAGTAACACTAGATCAATAAGAGATGATCCTTACTGGACCTGTAGGAAGAACAGTTTAGAACTGATAGAGCTATCCAGTATAAATAAAGTTAGTTTAGTTTAGGTTTCCTCCTGTAGTAACACTAGATCAATAAGAGATGATCCTTACTGGACCTGTAGGAAGAACAGTTTAGAACTGATAGAGCTATCCAGTATAAATAAAGTTAGTTTAGTTTAGGTTTCCTCCTGTAGTAACACTGGTCAATAAGAGACGATCCTTACTGGACCTCTAGGAAGAACAGTTTAGAACTGGTAGAGCTATCCAGTATAAATAAAGTTAGTTTAGTTTAGTTTCCTCCTGTAGTAACACCCGATCAATAAGAGATGATCCTTACTGGACCTCTAGGAAGAACACTTTAGAACTGATAGAGCTATCCAGTATAAATAAAGTTAGTTTAGTTTAGGTTTCCTCCTGTAGTAACACTGGTCAATAAGAGACGATCCTTACTGGACCTCTAGGAAGAACAGTTTAGAACTGGTAGAGCTATCCAGTATAAATAAAGTTAGTTTAGTTTAGGTTTCCTCCTGTAGTAACACCCGATCAATAAGAGATGATCCTTACTGGACCTCTAGGAAGAACACTTTAGAACTGATAGAGCTATCCAGTATAAATAAAGTTAGTTCAGTTTAGGTTTCCTTCTGTAGTAACACTGCATGGATCAATAAGAGATGATCCTTACTGGACCCTAGGAAGAACAGTTTCATCCTGTATGGATAAAGTTAGTTCGGGTTTCCTCCTGTTACCACACCAAATATTACTATGTACACAAGTATGAATATATTATGCCTTTTCATCAAAGAATTACGATGTTAATTAATCAGTCTTTCCTTCGCAGGTATAGGATGTATAGAAAAAGTCAAACTACTGGATTTCCATCGCTAATTACAATCTTCTCTGCACCAAACTATTTGGACGTCTACAATAACAAAGGTATACGAGTGTGCCTAAAAATCTCTGAATTGCCTTAAAAATAAATCCACACAAGTTACTTGCGTGATTTAGTACACAAGTCGATGGATCAGGGTGTAATAATAGATCACTAGTGTTTGAATATTCCTGTGAGATAATCTTTGTTTTTAAACTTCTTCAGCTGCCGTGTTAAAATATGAAAATAATGTCATGAACATACGACAGTTCAACTGCTCGCCTCATCCATATTGGTTGCCTAACTTCATGGACGTTTTCACGTGGTCCTTACCATTTGTTGGCGAAAAAGGTTAGCAGTGGATGATGTTGAGATAACTGATAGAGCTATCCAGTATAAATAAAGTTAGTTTAGTTTTGGTTTCCTCCTGTAGTGACACTGGATCAATAAGAGATGATCCTTACTGGACCTCTAGGAAGAACAGTTTAGAATTGATAGAGTTATCCAGTATAAATAAAGTTAGTTTAGCTTGGATTTCCTCCTGTGGTGACACTGGATCAATAAGAAATGATCCTTACTGGACCTCTAGGAAGAACAGTTTAGAACTGATAGAGTTATCCAGTATAAATAAAGTTAGTTTAGTTTAGGTTTCCTCCTGTAGTAACACTGGATCAATAAGAGATGATCCTTACTGGACCTCTAGGAAGAACAGTTTAGAACTGATAGAGCTATCCAGTATAAATAAAGTTTGTTTAGTTTTGGTTTCCTCCTGTAGTGACACTGGATCAATAAGAGATGATCCTTACTGGACCTCTAGGAAGAACAGTTTAGAATTGATAGAGCTATCCAGTATAAAGTTTGTTTAGTTTGGTTTCCTCCTGTAGTGACACTGGATCAATAAGAGATGATCCTTACTGGACCTCTAGGAAGAACAGTTTAGAATTGATAGAGTTATCCAGTATAAATAAAGTTAGTTTAGTTTTGGTTTCCTCCTGTAGTAACACTATAGGTAATGCATAATCTTTACTGGGTATGTAGGGGACGGCATAGGACTCTTAGGGTAAGTTGTATTCACCAGGGATGTTCTCATGATTTAGTGACAGAGATGTTAGTGAACATTCTCAACATCTGCACGGATGAAGAGCTGGACGATGCCACAGAAGATGAGGAGAAAACAAGAGAAGCAGCCAAGAGAAAGGAGGTTATTCGTAACAAGATACGAGCTATTGGCAAGATGGGACGGCTCTTCAGTGTATTAAGGTTAGACAAGAATTGTAAAGCTGAAATCTGTGAAGCATAAGATACAAAGTAATACTATGTCTTTTTTTAGGGAGGAAAGTGATAGTATCTTAAAGTTGAAGGGACTAACACCATCTGGGTATCTCCCTGCTGGGATGCTCTCTGGTGGCCGAGATTCTTTGCAAGCAGGTATTGTGTATGACTAAGGTTTGATTTCTGTAATATGCGTGATTATAATTTCACCTCAGTCACATATAAGAAGAGTGCTTCTAGTTTGACTCTACCAAACACAGTGGTTAGTCCATGTGTCTTTCATCTCTGTGACTGAGGTTTGATTCCTGTAATATGCAGTTGTCTGATTATAACTTCACCTCAGTCACATGTGAGAAGAGTGCCTCTAGTTTGACTCTACCAAACACAGTGGTTAGTACATGTGTCTTTCATCTCTGTGACTGAGGTTTGATTTCTGTATTATGCAGTTGTCTGATTGTAATTTCACCTCAGTCACATGCGAGAAGAGTGCTTCTAGTTTGACTCTACCAAACGCAGTGGTTAATACGTGTGTCTTTCATTTCTGTGACTGAGGTTTGATTTCTGTAATGTGCAGTTGTGTGATTATAATTTACCTCAGTCACATGTAAGAAGAGTGCTTGTAGTTTGACTCTACCAAACGCAGTGGTTAATACGTGTGTCTTTCATTTCTGTGACTGAGGTTTGATTTCTGTAATATGCAGTCGTGTGACTATAATTTCACCTCAGTCACATGTGAGAAGAGTGCTAAATACGTCTCTCTTCATTCTAGCTTTGAGTGGCGAGTGGAACCATCACAAGATCAAAACGTTTAAAGAAGCAAGACATCTCGATCTTGTGAATGAACGGATGCCGCCTAGAAAAGAATCTACTCCTCCCAGTCCGAAAAAGACGTGATCATATCACCCCGTTCTAAATCTCAACACACTCTCGCCTCCCCTCTAAGACAAGACCTTTTCAGATGCAATTAAGTTGGCTAACTTTATAGTTACACAGACTCATATTCCACTAACAGAACGCTAAGGCCAAAAAAATAGTCCGGCCTAAAAGCATTTTAAAATTCCTGGACGTTAAAGCACATTGTTTCCTAATGTTTTATAGCTAGTAGTACCTATAGATATAGCCACCTTAAGTCTAAAAAGGTTAATCTTAGCTGGATATAATGTTAAATAAAGTTTACGGATAATTCTTAATGCATCAAGTCATGAAAAGGCCGGTTTGCAGTTGCGATTATTACTGCGAGTTTCTTCTTTTGACTGATGTGAAAGAGGGGGAGTTGTGGATGCTCTGATGTACTTTATTTGAGAAGCCGTAGCTTGCACACTCGATCACATTTATCAAAAGGCGATAATCGGAGCAATAATTACACGTGTAAACAAGCCTCAAGTTTACTTTCGTGGAGTTTGTGTCAATTTTTGAAACTGGTTATATAAAATTGCTATAATATGATTGGCCTTCAAAGGTGCGTCTTAGCTGTCCGTGGTTGGGTGACGTGCTGATTTTCAGGAAACGGATAACATCGACGTAGACCAGATGCATCTCCGTGAAGATGATTGGCAGTGCAGAAAAGTGCAGCAAACAGCTTTTAGTGGCCAAATTGAAAACTGATTCGCTTCTGAAAATATACAATCTTAAAAATTGTGAATTCATTCTCTGACTTATACAGATTATTTATTGTAAGATTGTAATGGCTTGATTTGTGATATACATATGTAATACCAGACTTTGATGGTTTGAAAATATGGCGCATGATGAAATATTGCTATTATGTACACGCGAATGAAATAAACTCCTTTTTATGAGTTTTGACAAATGATAGATTTACCTTCATTCGTCCATGACCTTGATTAAACTTGAATCCTAGGACGTGGATCAAACTTATCCAATCCTAATGTTTGATCAAACGTGATCTAATCCAAGGATTGATTGAACTTGAATCCTAGGACGTAGATCAAACTTAACTTATCCAGTCCTAATGTTTGATCAAGCCTATCTAATATTAATTTTTGATCAAACGTGACGTGTAGGACCTGATCAAACTTCATCTAATCCAAGGATTGATTAAACTTGAATCCTAGGACGTGGATCAAACTTATCCAATCCTAATGTTTGATCAAACTTTTCTAATCGTAATGTTTGATCAAAAGTCTTGATCTAGTCCTGTAGTACCTCATCCAACTTCATCTAATCCAAGGACTTGATTAAACTAAGTCTTAGGTCGTGATCAAACTTATCAAATCCCAAGACGTGATTAATCTTAATTCAATCCCAAACTTTATAAAAATACCATCTTTAATATACTTGAATAAAATTCAGCACTTCAGCAGATAGTAATTCAAATATTAATTTTCATTCAAACTAATTCAAACCTTAACATTATAAATACTTCGGAATTTTACAAAAATTTTAAATATACAAAATATACTTACATTATATACACCCGAACTACACATGTCCAATCCAATTGCCAATTATGTCAATTTCACTTCAGAGTGCATTTGAAAAAATTTAAACATTAATTTAATTAAACATAGTCAAGTTTTGATCATTTTTGAATCTACAGTACAAGTATAATCACAAAAATTTCTTTGTTGAGTTATGTGGTTTGGTAATGGATTTCCACATGTCCGTGTCTTCTTGGACAATTTCGTAGAATAATTCCGTTCCATGACCGTCAGATATCTCGTTGAGTTCTTCCAGGAAACACAGCAGTGATTTCCTTGCTTGTAATCTCATTCTATTTCTGGTTTTCAAGTCGGCTTTATGGTAGGTGGACTCTAACCATTGCCTGTTGCCCGGGTCTGTTTGCGTCGAAATTTCCATTGTTGTGCATCGTTCCATCAAGAGCGTCTCCTCGGGTATGGTATCTTCACCAGCGGTCACAGGCGACGGGCTGCCGGTGGTGGTACCATTGCCGTTGACAACATAACCAACATTGTCTTGATGGTTACTCGACTCGTTATATAAAGGTGATGTACCACGATGCGCCGTGATCAACGCTTGGCTACCATTTCGATAACAACCCATTTCGCGGGATGATTCTTTCTTACCATACACCGAAGTACTTGTCTCATCCTCTTCCAACGATCTTCTTGGTTTGGCGAAGTCGTTGAGGTTTGAGAACGCGTTCGGATATGGTAGCAATATCCCATTTGGAAAGCTCGCAAATGTACTGATTGATGATACGTTCGAAGGGTCGGTTGTGATGTGGTTACCGTGAATCGTTGAATGTCCGTCATGTTGGGGCGTGGTGGTAACATGGTTATCTCGAGTTGCACCGCGGTTGCTCGTGTTACCAACGTGTTGGTTAGCAACCATGGTGGCCACGTGATTGGTGATGTAGCTACTGGACATACTGATGGTGGCGTGCGGGTGTATGTTTACGTGGTTCCCCTGAACGGCGGTACCCGACGTATGCAATGGTAACCGGGGAACGCTTAGGACAAACGGGGGTCCCAACGCGGACTCCCCGCCACCCATGGGGGGCATCTTTGGCACGAGGGTGCCGTGCATTGCAACACCAGTAGGAGGCGAATCCACGTGTTGAAACATATCATTCACAGCTTCATCGCAATCTTGCAACAACTCCTGAACGTATCTTCGAATGCAGCGCCCGGTCAGAGGCGGATCGACGCCAGCATTCAGACACATCGATTTCATGAGATCCGTATGCTTGTTCTTGCCCAAAGGCAGGGGGGAATACCAAACAAGATGGTTGATCTTCTTAGGATGTTGAAACAGAACATCGTTACGAGGATTGCGATGCTCCATGTACTTCTTGATGATAGCTATGGGACAACATAGGGAACCTGGTCTTGCGTATATCCGAGATTTGTGGACCTCACCGCGAATCCTTTCGGGAGGTTTGTAATCCAGCCAGAAGTATTCACGTCCATCTTCGTCTTTCTCTAAAATGAGGTTCGATTCCTTGAGTTCTCGAAGCATACGTTTGTCGATGCTTGTGAAGAAGTAGGCCACGATGTAGAACCACACTGTCTGGATTATCACGCTCGGGTTGTCCGTCGTTGTGAGTCCCAGCTGCCCTCCCTTGTACAGCTTCAGGATGGTCTCCTTGGTGAACTGTGGGAAGCGGTTTTGATCTGCGTCTTCGGGCAGGTTGTCCAGCGTTTTGTTGACCTGCGATCACAATGATTCTGATTAATACTTCATGAACCAAAAACAAACAATATCAATGTTTACTTTGTGTTTGAAAACGGATAGGGTGCTTTGGAGATTGTGAAAATTGAGTTTTCAAAGCAAAGATGTCATATTTTCTTTTTTTTCCAGATGTGAACCAGTGGATACAATACTCATGATATGGTAAAAAAACTCACCCCTAAAATCGTAAGGAAATTGCAAATGGGAACGAGCCTTGAGCCTTGAGGCGATATACGAAGGGTATAAGACGACACACATATCGATGGCAAAGGTATTTTACCCGACCGGCAGTTTTAGCCGAGAAACATTCTGTGCACAGTATATAATATAAATATTCGGGTGAATTTCTATACCTGACGAAAATCGTAGTCTGTTGAGATCGAGAAATCCTTCTTGAAAGGCGAGGAGCGAAGATAGTGATCCAAGGAATGTTTGATGGATTTTAGCGTATTTTTCTTATATTGGGTACCGTTTGGTCGTCTAGCCGTCCTGTAGAACTGCTCAAGAGCGCTTGCTATTTCCGTCCTTGACATGTCCTCCAGAGACTGAAATTGCACACCTTGCTTGTGCAGCCAATCTGAAAAACTCGCATTTTAAGTCGCGGTGTAGTAACAAAACACAGACAGTAATTACAGCAGGAATTTACTTTTGCTACATCTGAAATTCCGTGTATGGGATGAAAAAATCCTTTGTCGGAAAAACGTTTTTTAAAATACTACAAGTAACGTTCCTAACAATATTTCATTGTTTACCTACAATTTTTTTCTAAGGACCTTGAGTTTTTTCCACAATTTTTCGCCTAATATGTATGAATGGATTGTATGTGTCTGTGGGACATATTGAAGTCGCGGCGCAGGTCAAAGAAAACCGTTTTGGTCGTGGATTAACAGCGGTTTTTAATAAATCCCGGCGAAGTAGATTACAAACATCCCCTTACAAGTTACAATTTTATGATAGGTGTCAATTGACAAGAATAACGCGAGAATTTTCCGTCCAAACCGGAAAACAATTCTTGAAAACGTTTTTAATCATAGGATAAGTTTGATTTAATACCCAGCCGGCTTTAAGTGTATACGCCGGTCCTTGAAGCTTTATATAATATATTGCAAAGTTCGTCTATATCTGCACTTATCACTTGTATATCATGATTTCAAATATGTTGCAAGGAAATATGGCAGAAATTTGCACGTTAAAAAATGTGGCTCTAGACAATGTATCAGGTTTTTAAGATGTTCCGTGGAGGGCATTTTCTTGAAATCATTTATACATTTTGTCGACTTGGACTAAATTATCAAGTTTTCCATCTGAATTTCAAACAAACTTGCATTACGGTAATGTGTGTGATATCACACTAGCGGCTTTTCAAAGAAAAACCACTCTGATCTTGAACTAGTTTCTCATGTCTCCCAAATTAAAAAAAGGCCATTGATTTGCCTTGTGCCAGCTTGTTTCCTGTGTTTGATAGCGAATTTACCTTGTGTTTACTTTGTAAAAAGGTTGAAAATTTGGATTTAAGAATTGACACGTTAAAACGACTTAATAACGCTTATTAGTTCACGATTGAGTTGCCTGTTTTCTTTGATGAACCGCGGGTTATATATCATATATTACCCGTGAATACAATTTACGTAGGGAATGAAGGGAGAAACTGGAAAAATTCTCGTCAGAGTCAACAAAAACAATAAAATATTGTTGGAACTTAGAAAGTCTCCTAGATCTTCACTCTTCAGGATTGTGTCACATCAACAGATGCACAATGTTCTTGGAGATTTATTTGGCACGAAGGCCAATAGTTTAAGGTATGCATTCTTACATAATCATACAAATAAGTTTAATTTATATTCTTACCTCTGAAAACACGTACGCCAAACTTCACCGCCTGTTTCTGACTCTCGGAAACAGAGCCGCTGTTTAAAAACTCGAATTCGCCTGGAATATCCAAACTTGGTCGACACCCCATGGCCGTTTGGTACAGACGGGTGTCATATTTTGAGGGAGATTCGTTTGGGCTGTCCATGGGTACAACCGAGACCATTGATGGTAGCTCTTTCAAAACGGTATCTTCGTCTGTGTTTTTCCTAGTTTCTTTTTCAAAGTTATTCGCTTCTTCCTTGACGGTCTCCATGGACGTTTCTGAAAGCAAACCCTTGCCAACTCGTACAGGCACGGGTTTTTCTCTCATATCAACTTATCTCTCACATTTAAAAGCAATATTAAAGGCGACACTTGGATATAAACGAGCCATAATAACTACGATTATTATTATGAAATAATGCAAAATCAAACGATATTGTATTCGTCATTATAGTCTTTTGTAATACGAGATTGACCAATAGGGTGGCAGTAAATATTCGCTTATAGTGATCCAACCAATCAACGTGTTAGCTGGACAAAGCATGAAATTTCTGATCTACAACTCGCGGGTAATATTTTAATGAATAGAGGCAATATTTTTAGTATTTACAAGAACAATATTTTAGTCTATTCATCTGGCGGAAGTAGCTGAGGAAATAGCGACAATATACTCTTTCAAAACATTTTGTATTTTTGACGTGATAAAAGTAAAAACATAATACGTTGACAAGTCCAAAGCCCAAAATATCAACTTGATTTACAAGTATCTATAAACATCTGTTAAGACGGTATCTAATGAATGAATTAATTAATATGTATATAGTGTACTGCTATAATAGAATCGTACAATTGGTATTACAATATTAAATAATTATAATATGTATATTATTCACTGGTATTATTAAACACTGAGGCATTTTAAAGGATAAAAATCAAGCTAAATAATTAGGAAATTTTACACGCGAAAAGTGAAAAATAATGAAATTTAGCCCCCGAAATGCGCTTCTTTTTGGAAACTGTTTTTGAAACAAGCGTGCTTTGCATCACCGGGATATATGTCGCTATGTTACCATAACCATGGCAACAGCGCCATGTTGGATTTTGGAAAAGTGTAGGAATAATAATATATTTGAAGAGAAAAGTTGTTATTTTAGTGTTTTTTCTACGTATTTCAACTGAAGGGCGTTTGGATGCGGTCGCAGAGAATACTAGGATAACGTTGTGGCGTTTTGGCAAAAAAGAAGCGATATTTTACGTAAAAAAATTGAAATTGTTTTGTCATGAGCAAGTTTAGAAATGAGAAGAAACCTCCGTCTCAACCACCTCCAGTGACCACAACGAACGATATTATTCCAGGAAAATTCAACGAAAACCAATGGTAAGGACTGTATATTAGATTTTCTATCAATCAAACTTTCATATAACTGCTAGCGATTATTATTATGAAGTATGAACAGCTTTGAAGCTGTTTGTTTAAATAATAGAAAATGATTAATCAATGTTGATGTTATTTGCCCACAGGAATTCTATGGTCGAGGAGGAAAGCAGTCAGGATTTTATCCTGGATCTCCTTGATGAAATACTTGACTGTACGGTGCAAGTCATCCATGATAAATATATCCAAAGTCAACTCCAGCCATATTCAGTTCATGCTGCTAAAGACCTTCTCTTACAAATCATAGAGGTACTGTGTCCAATCATAATGCATCAGTCAAAATTTCGCAAACAAATTTCATAAAAGAATTTCATCAAAAAGTAGTGAAGGTCGAATATACCGGAATGTTGTATATTTCACCTTGGTATATGGTTAATATATTGGAATATGAAATATTCGACCTTGGTATGGTCTAATAAACTAGAATATGGTATGTTCAACCTTTGTGAGGTTGATACCAGAATATGGCATATTCAAACTTGGAAAGGCTGAGTATACCGGAATATGGCAAAAAAAATATTCAACCTCGGTGAGGTTGAGTATACCAGAATATTGCATATTCGACCTAGTTGTGAGATTGGTAAATCAATTACGATTTTGTAGCACTTAGCTCGATGTAGGTAAATTCTAAAGGGGTTTTTTAAAGGGTTTTAATTTCGAGTGGAATCATTCATGCACAACTCAATTCAAGCCAGGAACAGTTAAGAAAAATTAGTCAACTATTGGTTCTTCGGCAGGAATCGAACCTACACTTATGCGCGATGCCAGTGCAGTGCTCTAGCCCGATGGCAGTGCAGTGCTAGAACATCTTGTTAAGGTTGGGCCAACATCAATGAGCAAAAATTCTGAATTGGCCCCTGAATTTCAATTAGCATCACATCCAGCACCACCAGATTTTAACAATTGCACATCCAGACCAGGGGGGGCAGTCAAACTAGATTTGAGCAACTTTAGTTAAAAAATTGCATATATACATATATATGGTCACACTGTTCTGTAGGATATAATATAGATTCTAGGCTCTTAATTATAATTGTATGGCTAGAAATTATATCCCATATTGACCCCCCCCTGTAAAAACTGCATGTGAACTCTATATATAAACTGGAACGATAACGTGGTAGCCAACTTTCATGAAATGCAAACTGGAGTAAAGTCTAATGTAATCATTTTGAATCACTTTTTTTCGTACAATATATACAATGTTTTTAATATTTATTGCTATTTTAGTTCGCTATATTTCCAAATGATTATGAACTAGAGTTTATGTCCTCCTGGGGCCGGTTGTATCAAGCCCGTTTAGCTTCCGGTGGATAAGTTCAAAATAGAAAGCGAGTTTGCCGTTTTATTCAACAAGCGAACAAAAGGGGTTTTGACCTTAATACAAAGCTACTGTTTACAACTACATATTCAGTGCATAATATTCAAGTTGACTCATTCAAGAGAGTTGTAAGAGTGTTATTTAATTTTGACTTATCCACCTTTTAAGCTAAACGCCTTTTGAACAACCGGCCCCAGATGTATATACCATTGTTTCTGATCTATCATGACTGTTCACGAATCATAATTCAAGCCTAAGATACCGCCGAAGCACCCTTTTTCCCCGGTCGCGCAGAATACCGTTGTTCCAATAAAATACGAAGCAATTTAAAGTCGAGTTCATGCAAATTACCGTCCTAAACCAGAGCCACAGCATGATAGCTTGTTTTTCCGTCAATCCTACGTCCCACAATGGCATCATACTCGTGAAAATCGCCCCGGGTATGACCGACAAAAATAAAAAACAAACCACGGCTAAAAGGCACGAGGAGATCTTCTTCAAATCGGCTCGTCGCTTTTCCCCGTTTGCGGGATGCTCCGTTGCATCTTTCGTGCACTATGAACAATTTGAGGTTCGTGAACAACATCAACGGCGAAAAAACGGCCAGGAGAATGATAAAACAAAGTTTCACTTCGACGCCATTCATAGAAAGAATTCGCAACACAAACGCGAATAGCTGGAAAGATGCGAGCAAGAGCATCAGTTTAACGCGAGTAACTTTGTTTCTGTGAAAAATCGGATGAGCTACGGCCAGATATCGATCTATGCTCATGGTCAACAGAGCGAGCGATGAGAACGCCAGCAAAAGGTGACTCCAGCCCAAACAGAAGTCGATCGTTTCTTTATCAACGTCGCCAAACGCCACTGCAATCGCTAGCGCTATAACCAGAGGATGGCTTATCAAAATAACGCTCAAATCAAAGCACGATAACACGAGAATCATGAAGTAACACGTCTTTCTCCGCATCTGAGCCGACTTCCAAATGCTGGATACAACCACAAAGTTGCTTATCGTTCCGACAAATCCCAACGAGACGTTCAAGATGCACAGAAAAACGATATTGATGAAAACAGCGATCATATTTTTGCCTTTTTTGCCGTTGAAATGAACTCGCAGACGCAAACCGCAGCAGTTTATATGTAATTGCAGTCTGACTGTAGCTGTGAAGTCTCCTGTGACGCGTGACCACTTCAATTATAAAAATATTAGTTTTCAACCGGCTTGTCACAGCTGCTGCGAAAAAAGGACGTTCTTATTAAAGAAAAAACAATTTAAACCCCATTATTTATGACGTAACTCGGGCCTGCTAGAACGTTTTATGATATCGAAAAATATCAATTTTTTCAGACATTCATTTGAAGCCTAGCCTGCGAATATCCCAGAATCTGTGGGCTGCTTTCCACTTACGCGTTTTTATACGCACGTTTAGATGCTCCTAAATTTTTATCATTTAACATCTGCAAGTCGACAAGTGCGTACTAAAATATGCGGAAAACTAAGTTCTTTCGATTTATTTAGTGTTTTCAAAGATGATATCTATAAGGATTTTGACTTTTACGTGCGTCTTCGTGCGTTTGGAAAACGCGTAACTGGAAAGCAGCCCTATGTTTCCCCCATTGTTAAATAAGCGTATAAATAGATTTCTGTTATTCGCAGGCTATTTGGAGTTATCGTCTGACGAAAGATAGACTGCTCTAAAAAATACTACAGCATGAGTCCGTTTTTTTAAAGACGTGCACCGGTTTACCGGAGTGAAAAGGGGGACACTGATGTATTCTCTTAAGGAGACGCAATGATGTAGTTTTGTTGATGTAGTTTTGTTGATGTAGTTTTGTTGATGTAGTTTTGTTGATGTAGTTTTGTTGATGTAGTTTTGTTGATGTAGTTTTGTTGATGTAGTTTTGTTGATGTAGTTTTGTTGATGTAGTTTTGTTGATGTAGTTTTGTTGATGAAGTTTTGTTGATGTAGTTTTGTTGACGTAGTTTTGCTCATAAATTTTGTCGATGTGGTATTGTTCATGTAGTTTTCAAGAGTGTGTAAGTCACGAATTATTCCCATATGAACAGGTGACTCGTTAACGCTAATTCCCTCGTTCACATTACTCGAAAGAAGATATCATAGCACCCGAAATCGTCGCAAGAACCGGCCGTAATGTTTGGTTTTCTTTTTGTGTTTCAGTCGAGATTCCTCGAACATGATCTGGGGGAAGTGTCTCCTGCTAACGATGTAACGTGGCTTGAAGATGAAGGTGAGATATATGAAAATTAAAGTTCTCTACAGTATTTTTACTATTTCACCACTAGCAATATTGTTTTGAACAAATGCTACCGTATGTTTTGTCTTTTGAATTTCTACGCTTTTAAACATACGATGTGCTTTTTAAATATATCTGGCATAATTCAGGTTCGCTAAGGTCTTGAATGAATATGAACTAGAGCTTATGCTGAAAAAGATTGAAACTGTACGAAGTTTTGAGAAGGCCTTTCGAGATTTGAATCTCGATAACAGTCTCTGCTGGAGACAATTCAAACTCGATTCGAAGTACTCAAATATCAAAGTGGAACTCATGTTCGTTCTGCACATCGATGCGGCTCATACGAATACGAGAGTCTAGCTCTGTCTCCGATGTAAAGACTGCCCAAATTTATTCTTTTCATCTATTTAGAGCCAATACCGTGCGTCACGGATTCCTGGTCACAAGGCTCGGTTCCAGTCCAGCGTTGTCAGTCCAGACCATTGTCAGCAAGATGTGAATCCAGGACTCTCACCCGGAGCTGCTCCGAGTCTAACTCTCTGGAGAACTCACCAAGGTTTGTTGCAAAAAAAAACTCAAGGCGAGGAAACGAAGGCTCTGGGATAATCCAAATTTTCGGATAATCCTAACCTTGAGATAATCCAAACCTTGCGATCATCCAAACCTTAATCTAGAATGCCTGGCTAATACTAACTGTGCGTGTGGCCGTGTGTATCAAACATTTGATACTTTTCGAAGCAAGCTCCATGCAAATATTGAACGATATTCAGTCATCTTAATGTCCTTGATTTAGAAGCGAGGGTGTAGAAAGTTATGAAGATCGAAATGAAGTTGAACCTGAGGCGGAACGAAATGAAACAACACAAGAGAGTTGTGAAACAGAAATCCCCCCTCCCTTGGAAGTTGTTCCCTCGCCTCCACCTACTTCTAGGGTATGTTATTTTGTACAGTAGCTGAACAATCCATTATAGATATACTTAGTTTAGTTTAGGTTTCCTTCTGTAGTAGAACTGGATCAATAAGAGATGATTCTTTCTTGACCTCTAGGAAGAACAGTTTAGAACTGATAGACCTATCCAGTATAAATAAAGTTAGTTTAGTTTAGGTTTCCTCCTGTAGTAACACTGGATCAATAAGAGATGATCCTTACTGGACCTCTAGGAAGAACAGTTTAGAACTGATAGAGCTATCCAGTATAAATAAAGTTAGTTTAGCTTAGGTTTCCTCTTGTAGTAACACTGAATCAATAAGTGATGATCCTTACTGGACCTCTAGGAAGAACAGTTTAAAACTGATAGAGCTATCTAGGATAAATAAAGTTAGTTTAGTTTAGGTTTCCTCTTGTAGTAACACTGAATCAATAAGAGATGATCCTTACTGGACCTCTAGGAAGAACAGTTTAGAACTGATAGAGCTATCCAGTATAAATAAAGTTTGTTTAGTTTAGGTTTCCTCCTGTAGTGACACTGGATGAAATATTTCATTCATTCTTGCCCATTTGGTTTAGGTGGTATCACCTGGTCGACGGAAGCACGTTGTAAAAACTACCAAAAAGACAACGCAATCAGAAAGAAAAAAGTCGAAAACACAAGTTGTTGAACAGCGCGCAAGTCAGGCAGACCCCGTCGAGAACACCGGCTCAATGAAACCAGTTCAACAGGTAAATAAGATCAAACGTTTATCATTCTCAAAACGTTTTCTCAAAAAACCTTTTTGCCGATTTTAAGATTCGAACAAGTAGAGCCCCTCCTGGTGAACAAGAAGTGACGTATGATGAACAGGGGAACATTGTGGCTATGATGAGGTTTAGTGTGGATAAACTACCAACACACAGGTACGTCTGTGGATACGTCGATTTGACATCGATGTTGATAGACTGAGTTATTTAAGAGTAATGATTTCAGGAATGATTTTTTCTCTATTCTAGAATACGGCCTCGTTTCGGAATTCTGGATCCACAGACGGACCCAATTCACCCCCTTTCGACACAGCCAGGTCGAAAAGGAACGAAGAAAGACGCAACTTTGAGCAGACAAGGGCGTTTAGCAGATGTGAGGAGAAAAAGAGAGGTTATACAGACGTTTAAAAGTCCTTCGATGAAATCTAATATGTCGCTGGAGATCACTGAGGACAGCGAGGTTGTTAAGCCATTACCCCCGCCATTGGTAAGAGCCTGGTACACACGTGATATTACGCATTGAATATGACCTGGAATTTTGATTTCTGTAATATGCAGTTGTCTGATTATAATTTCACCTCAGTCACATGTGAGAAGATTGCTTCGAAGATTGATTAGGACATGTGTCTTTCATCTCTGTGACTGAGGTTTGATTCCGGTAATATGCAGTTGTGTGATTATAATTTCACCTCAGTCACATCTGAGAAGAGTGCTTCCAGTTTGACTCTACCAAACACAGTGGTTAGTACTTGTGTCTTTCATCTCTGAGACTGAGGTTTTATTTCTGTAATATGCAGTTGTCTGATTATAATTTCACCTTAGTCACATGTGAGAAGATTGCTTCCAGTTTGACTCTACCAAACACAGTGGTTAGTCCATGTGTCTTTCATGTATAAGAGACCTTAATCAATCTTTTTCTATTCCCCCAGTCGGACTCCATGGAAATCTCAGCCGGTGTGATTGTTCGAGAAGGCGACATTGTGCGTAAAGGTCCCAAAACGGTAGGTTGGCGACATTAAAGCTTGTTTGGGTTTTACAACCGCAAAATACTGTTCAAGACTTAGTTCACACCATAATCTAAGGTAAAATACAGGAACTTTAAGTGAGACGCCGAAAAGTTTTTATACTTTGAACGTTTTCCCGCCAAAATACACGACATAAAACGAAACTTTTTTGCTTTGAACTTTTTCAACTTTTCCCGCCAAAATACACGACATAAAACGAAACGTTTTTGCTTTGAACGTTTTCCACTTTTTCCGCCAAAGTACACGACATAAAAGTCTCCTGATAACCGTTGTAGCCAGCCGAAAGTTGTGTCCTTTACTGGACGGCAGGCTCTAAGAAAGACACGACGGAATCATAGCGATGTATTTTTGTTTTAGATCCCAGCTGGTCGTCAAAAATCCCCGACAGACATTCTCAATCTACAGCCTGTTGGATCGCTGGCAAAAAGACAGACTATCTCAGTGTCTGACGTCATAGGTAACACGTCACCAGTAATCAGGCAGATGCGCATACACGAACCCATTCCCCCGATCGCGCACCGCGGGTAAAAACATGGCGAATGCTGTGTATATATTGGATGATAGATTTTGTCATAGATAAGCCTTGCATGTGCGCGTTTTTTGAGGATTTTTCTGTTTGCGGTTTAATCAATACGTTGTTAAAGATCTCAGATAACTGTTTGGATGCATTAAATTGTAAATTGAAGTATAAAAAACAAACAAAATGGTTCATAAATATGTTATTATGACATTATGTCTAAAAAACTAAAACGTTGAACTTTTTGTCGGTAATTATTTACATATTATATACATATTACATACAGTGTTAAACTCGTAGAGATACTGTTTAAAACAGACAGGGTACGTGGTTCTTGCTTTTGTAATAGTAGTTCTAGAATTGCTTAACCGTTCGAAAATTTAAGACTGGATTTCGTTTAAATTTCGTTGAAGGCTTGTTTAAAAGTATATTGTGTTTAAAGGGACTGAAAAATAATAGAGTAAAATTTTGTCAAAATTAGACCCAATTTTGTCGGGTCTAATTCCCTTCTGATGCATGTTTTAAAGTGTGTTGACTTGAAATGTACATGGGCAGCAAATCACGTAAATCAATGCAATGCTGCTTTATCAATAACAGACTACATTCAATACGTCAGAAGTGAGTTTGATCCAATAAAATTTGATCGTGTGGTTAGACCTTTTGGAGTGATGATAGCTTCTACTAAACTCTTGTGCAGTTATGAATTGTTCAAAGAGAGAACTTAAAACAGCACAACAAACGCAAAAATGAAATAGTCAAGTATATCTCGAAAGATTTTGTTTCGAAGGGCAAGTTTTAAGTTAGTTCGCTGCATAATTCTGGTTGAATGCCTGAGAAATATACCCACTTTATTGTAGCCAATTTTGTCGGAACTAAATGCATCATTTTATATCAAGAATCGTTCATCGACCAAAGTTTTCTTCGCTAAATTCTTCTTCCCAAGAATCTCTCTGATCGACTTTACAATTCGACTTTGAAGATAGGTGAGCACTCCAGCTAAAACGAAGTTCAACGCGGCGTAATCTACGATAGCAAAGAACAGGACTTCCCAGAGTAGCAACGTCCATTCGTGACCGAAGAAAAAGACGTTTGTAAACGAACGACCATCGTCGTTGTAAAACACTGCCTTGTCCTGAGGTAGTTCCCCAAGTTCTAAATCAAAGATTCTTTCAAGAAGTAGTTTGTTTTTTACGGCGTAATCGTGTTCTCGGAGCGAATGATCGATGAAGGCGGAAAGGAATCTATTCACAGAAGAATAAGCCTCGATTGTCTGCTGAACAGCCACGGAAAGATTAACTCCAGCCGAGTGACCTGAAATATTTACAGGTGGATGGTTATGGAATTGGTTGATGTGGGTGAAATCTGGTTTGGCGTGAGGTAAATTTTGTTTATCAGAATATATAATTTCACCTCAGTCACATGTGAGAAGAGTGCTTCTAGTTTGACTCTACCAAACACAGTAGTTAGTCCATATGTCTTTCATCTCTGTGACTGAGGTTTGATTCCTGTAATATGCAGTTGTGTGATTATAATTTCACCTCAGTCACATGTGAGAAGAATGCTTCTAGTTTGACTCTACCAAACACAGTGGTTAGTACATGTGTCTTTCATCTCTGTGACTGAGGTTTGATTTCTGTAAAATGCATTTTTTTATCATAGTTTGCCAATCGGAAGAAATATGGCTTACCTTGGATCTGAGGTGCATTTCTCGATATTCTGCGTTTGTGTTCGGATCGGGTCGTAAAAGCGGTCGTATGTCGCTCGGAACTTCCTCGTGACCATCACGTCAAACGTCTGCCTGTCGGAATTCGGTTCGAGGCCGCGTTTTCCGCAAAGATCGTCCTCTTCACGCTTAAACTGTTCGTGCATTTCCAACATGTCCGTATCGGACCGCCCGTGAACAGATCTTCCGTGAATATAGTGGCCGTAGAGTTTATTCTGAAATATCAACACGCTTACGTTTGCCATCGAGCACAGATCAGTGAAATCCCCAAACGGGTCGCCCAGGAAGCGTTCGTATATGAAAGAAAAGAAAATCCATTGGACAAACGCTATCGACATGTAAAGAAGCACAGCCACTGCAAATCGTAGAAGATGGCTTTGTTCGCCCACGTAATCTGTGGTGTAGTCAACCGAATATCTGCGCACGGGATCTGTAGTGCAAAGGTGCTCGAACCCAACCGCCTTGAGAAAGAAGAGCACCAGACCGATTTGTATTTCTGGACTAATTTTGCGCAGCGTCTGAAGTTCGTTCCATTCGTTTCCGATGAAGAGTGTTCTCCACACGCTAACAGGGGCTTTAGCGTCCACCCCTTGGTTGGTGGAACGGGGCAAGGGGCGTGGTCGTTCCCAGTCCACGAAGAAAACATCGATGCTGGTTTGGGACGAGATCACGTGAACCAAATCGATAAATTTGAATACGAACGCGATGATGAGCAGGTTTCGGAATATGTTTTCTTGCTCTGAAGTTGGAAGAAGGCGATACACGATGTCTTGTTCTTTGAAGAAGATCAACCAAAGGCTGGCGAGGCCGAAAAGGACCCAGAAATACATGGTCGCGAGGGAGCCTAGGGCGAAGGCGACGAAGTGAAGCATTGTGGGAAGGTCGATAACTTCTATACCTTTGCGTCGGCGCCAACTGTACACGAGAATGAGGCCGTATATAATCCCGAAGCCTGACAATACTCCTGCAGCAGTCTGGGGAGGAGAGAGAGGAAATTGTTATGTACTTGATATGGTCTGAAGGCTGTCATAGCTATCATTCTGATGGAAGGGTGAGTGCAAATAGTTACAGTGGGATGTAGATTTTCTCAAGATGGGGGAAACACTGATTTTTCAAGCAGATGCCCTCTTACACGCAGGCTGGCTAAAGTTCTCAGGTTGTAATTGTGATATTGATATGAACAGGTTTGAATAATGTTGTATTGCCCATATTGTTCAGAGTTGTTATAAACATTTAACAATTATTCGCCGAAGACAAGGTGACTATCAGGAAATTCCCTGATAACCACTGAGCCTAAAGCGAACAATTGTTTTAGTATTTTTGCACAAGTGAATTGACACAAGAACTTCATTTGTTCGTTTATCTCTTTGTAAGAAACATCCACAAAACGGCCAGTTGCCATTTTGAAATTTTTTATATTCACCTGAAGGTTAATATAACAGCATTTTACGTCAAATTTGACCAATCAGAATGTAGGATTTGTTATATTTACTTGTGCAAAAATACAATATTGTTACACCTGATTTAGTTTTAACAATATTATTTAATGTTTTTGACAAGACTGTAGTGTGAACAATATGGGCAAAACTACATTGTGCAATGGTCTTTTAATCGCCATGGTCTTGGAGTTCTTAGTTTTGTAGAGCAATTTGGTCAGGTTACCTTGACATCTTGCGAGATTGAAGAAGTGTCCATTTCATAGTTGACACTGAAAGAAACTCGCACAGTTGGGTCCCTCTTTAAGATATCATCATTCAGCTTGATAGTCTTGTATCTCACTTTGATATACGGAGGATAAATTTGACCCTGACCGTTTCGCAATCGAATGTGCAACTGAAGCATCTCTGCAACCCGGATAACCTTGTCGGCAGAGGCGTCTGTTTTCGGGTCGCCAGACACGGCAGGCCGGCCACTTAAGTTATCTACGAGAAAAAACCTCCGCAAAAGATTCCATGATTTAAAAGAGTCCTCATCATTGTTCTTGTAATTTTCTAAAACCATTGGAATTGCATACAGTCCAGTACTGCTTGACTTGAAATACAGGTCATAGAAAAACATCTCCTGTCGTTGCCAAAGATCGCTCACATTTAGATCGCAACTGTTCTCGTAAAGAGTTGCAAACTTGTTGGCAGCTTGACCTGGACGCACGATCCTTACACATTTGTAACTCACTAAATACATCATTTTTCAGCCAACAAAAGAACCATTCGCAGCATAAACCGCTACGAGGAAAGGCAACGATTGCTCAGTTTTGAATTTGATCTTAATATCCTCTTGGTAGAGTTCGACGCCAGGATCTTGCTGGCTGTTGAGGTAATACAACCATGGCATATATATGGGCCAGTTTGCATTATCCTGCCCCCCTTTGCTTCGGGCTTTTGCCTGTCCTTCAGGGGGATTGTTAACCATGGCAAGATACTCCTTACAAGGGTTATCATCAGCTTGCTTATAGTCCAACATAACGCACATATTCCCGAGCAGCTGGCAGGCGGTGAAATTCTGTTTTTCCTTGCAAAATGTTTTGGCCGTGGCAAAATGATCTTCGAGGAATTTGCTCCTTATTTCAACGTCGTTATCATAAGAGATATCCAAAACTTTTGTGTTGGTGAGTGCTTCGACATCGACACTGCAAGAGGGGCAAACCTTGCAAAAGCCCTCGCCTGCATTGGGATTAATCGCCGTATTAGCCGCACAGGTAAGGCACAACTGTTCATTTCTATTCCCGCCGTTTAAATCCCTTTCAACAGCTACCTTATTCGCACTACAGTCTTCACAACGGCCGTTTTTCCTCCCATTATTGCATTTCAAACAGAACCATCTATCTTCGGAAGACACCTGATCGCGCGGGCAGGGGCTACACGATACTTTTGGCCCGCCAAAATACTGTGAATTTTCTATTCTGAATCCACTTTTACAAGTGCACGATAAGCCATCAGTTGAAACGGCTTTACCGTTAGCGTCTTCGCATTCCCCGCATTGTAGGTTCGAGATTTGAAAGAATTTCTTCACGCTTCTGCAGTCCTCGATCGTTTTGTAATCGATCTCGAATAGCGTGACAGGAAGAGGCAGAAAGAGAACAGTACACAATGGAAACATAACAAAATAAAAAGACGCCATGTTGTTGAGAGCGACGCGCTCGCTTAGCAACGTGGGAGTCTGGGACGAGCCGACCTCACGCGGCTTTTGCCACTGAACTATATAATTGGTACATCGTTCCACAGCAAGCCCAAGGCCACGAAATTGAATTGAGTGAAAAGCTCTACACCAAACCTTTCAGTAATTCGGGATTCTTTTGGGATTTCTTTTTTTTCGAGATTTTAAAAATAAAACGAAAACGAAAAATGGTGTATTCGACCATAGTCGAGTCCGCCGGAAAACGGCGTATTCGACCATTGTCGAGTCTACCCCAAAATGCGAATTCGACCATGGTCGAGTGTACCGGAAAGCGGCGTATTCGACCATGGTCGAGTCCAGTGAACTGTATATTCATTTCACTGGTCGAGTCTACCCCAAAATGGCGTATTCGACCATGGTCGAGTGAACCCGAATTAAAATAACAATGACTGTCACTCGTACTTTCGACTAGTGTGCGAATAATACACCGAGCCCAACATTTTTTAAGATGCTTTAATTTTAGGTTCTTTCTTAACTCTTAAGTCGGAGGCCCCTTCAGGTTTGGGGTCCGGGGTAAAATACCCTCTGTCGCACCCCCCTTTGGATTCTGCTATGTACTCTCGGGTTCCGGGTGTAATTCCTAATCTCCGCGCGGAACTAATACCCTCGCACCGGCTCGGGGATAAATTTGGAATTATATACAAGGTCGTGTTCTCGTGGAACAAAAATTTTTGTTACAAAAACAATCCTTTAAATTTTAGAATAAACATGTAGTTTTCCAACACAAACATGGTGAAGGAACAGTTCAGAGAAACAGACGTCGCGCGGAGAGTGTAAGTAAAATAGATTTGATTTCATTATTTTCGAGTGATTGTATATTTTGTACATTTGGTGGTAGTGTGGTACTGTGGTAGCTAGTCTGTGTGTAGCATCACTAGCATGGCTGATCGAATGTTGTGAATTTCCTGGTATGATGTACAACCTAAAAATGATAGATTGACAATTAATTCATCCCCATTATCAAATTTTATTTATGATTTCAGAAGCCATCTGGAGTTTGGAATTTTCTCACCATCTCACATGCAAAAAAATGCACAGATCCAATGCGTCAGTAAGAACCTGTACATGCCAGAGAATGCAAGGAAACCAGCAGGGTACGGGGTGCTGGATCCACAACTGGTAATGTCGAATATTTTGCTTCTGGATCTGTGGTGTGGAATATGCGGATAGATTCTGGCATTCAGGAAGGTTCTGTGCATGGAGCTTGCTCTGTCTATGATCAGCAACTGCTCTTCTGCAATTAATCTGAATCATTAGCCTCCAACTAATACTTGTATGGATTGAAGCAATGTTGTATCTGACAATCCTCCTTTTCAGGGTATCAGCAACAAGGATCGATCTTGTACAACCTGCGGGAAACAGCTTGCCGACTGTGTTGGTCACTTTGGATTTATTGATCTTGAATTGCCTGTCTTTCATGTGGGATATTTTAAGGCAACAATAGCCATTCTTCAATGTGTTTGCAAGGTATACTTTTATGGTACACCACTTGTTGAATTAGGAGCTCTTTCTTAACTTAAATTTTATTTGCATCTTTTAAAACTGCTTCACGTTTGACTTTCCCAGTATTTTGCAAACACACTTGTTTCTTGTGGTATATTTTAAGGCAGCAATTCTAAATGTATATCTGTTCTAAATGAAAGAACAGCTTTGCAAATCTGAACCTCTATATTGTACCTGTCAAAACTGCTTCATGTTTGACTCTTCCTGTGTGTAACCATGTAAAAATGCTTGTTTCATGTCCAATTTTATTTCAGAGTTGCAGTAGAGTTTTGCTGACACCAGATGACAGGATTTCAACGTTGGAATCTCTTCGCCGTCCTGCGCTTAGTAATCTCGCACGCAAAGGAATACTGAAGAAAGTCAATACAAAATGTCGCAAGTTGTCGCAATGCCCGTACTGTGAGAGTCTTAACGGTGAGAAACCATTTTTTTCGTAAAAACTTTCAGAAGTGAAAGAATTTTATTAAATATTCATCTTGCCTGGTAATTTAAGGCTAACTAGGATTAACTTAGTCTTTATGTCTGTAAGATTATTGAATATCTTAATTGCCATATCTAATTTCCTTGAACTGTAGGAAATGTAAAGAAAGTAGGAATGATGAAAATTGTTCATGAGAAATATAAAACGACAAAGAAGATTTTGCATCCGGTGATCTCAGAGTTTCATGCCTCATTTCAAAATGCTCTTGAACATAATAAAGAACTGGAACCATTATTAAAAAAAGCTCAGGTGAATCATTATTTGATGGCAAACAAAGTATTAATGGCCTGTTATCTAATAAAAAAAAGCTAAAGGGCATTATGTATTGCACACTTGCAATTTTGCTCCAATTTTGAATCTGATTGTAGCAGTTAAAAAAGCAGTAAACAGGCCTTTTCACTGACTGCTTATTGCTCTCTTTTTTTCACTTTAGGAAATCTTAAATCCATTGAGAGTTTTAACAATTTTCAAAGATGTTCCTGATGAGGTTTGATGATGCATCCAATATATTTTTTGTACGAAATAGGATGACGATAATTTTCATTATATTTTTTCATATGTTTCCTTAGGATTGTCCATTGATTGGAATGTTACCCAGTATTTCCCGACCGGAAGATCTTATTCTCACTAGAATTGTTGTTCCCCCAGTTTGCATCAGACCATCTGTTGTCAGCGATCTTAAGGCAGGCAGGTCAGTGTGTTATATGAGATGATCTTTACTGGATCTGGTATAAATAATCTTTAGCTTTAGTTTAGTTTAGGTTTCCTCCTGTAGTAATATACTGGATCAATAAGAGATGATCCTTCCTGGACTTCTAGGAAAAACAGTTTAGAACTGATAGAGCTATCCAATATAAATAAAGTTAGTTTAGTTTAGGTTTCCTCCTGTAATAACATTGTATCAATAAGAGATGATCCTTACTGGACCTCTAGGAAGAACAGTTTAGAACTGATAGAGTTATCCAATATAAATAAAGTTAGTTTAGTTTAGGTTTCCTCCTGTAATAACATTGTATCAATAAGAGATGATCCTTACTGGACCTCTAGGAAGAACAGTTTAGAACTGATAGAGTTATCCAGTATAAATAAAGTTAGTTTAGTTTAGGTTTCCTCCTGTAATAACATTGTATCAATAAGAGATGATCCTTACTGGACCTCTAGGAAGAACGGTTTAGAACTTATAGAGCTATATCCATGCAGTATAAATAAAGTTAGTATGTTATATTACCCCTGCTGGAACTTATTTAATTGAATCTAATGTTTCTTCTACAGCAATGAAGATGATGTTACCATGAAACTGACAGAGATTATATTTCTTAATGATGTCCTTCGCAAACACCGTTCAGGCGGTGCCAAAGTTCAAATGATTATTGTATGTTTCACAAATGAGTGTTGATAGTTGATATGTTGTGCAAAAAATAGAATGTTTCTCTTCAATTTATAGGAAGATTGGGATTTTCTACAGCTGCAATGTGCTTTGTACATAAACAGCGAAACAACTGGGATTCCTTTGAGCATGCAGGTATTGTAAGTTTATAACTTTGAAATAGTATTAACAACTTCAAAAGTGAGAAGTGAATTGGATCTGACAAAGTTGGATCGTGTGACCAAGCCTTTAGCTCGCTAATAAGAGTGTGTTCAGACCCACAACCTTTTGAATAGAACGAGATTTTCATCTTTTCCATTATCTTTCCTGAAAAGGCTCTTTGAAGTATTAAAAGTTAGATTAGGGAATAGGAAGGCAATTTAAGGGGATATTTACATGATCCCGCCTTAGCTGAGATTCAACAAGACGTGAGATGGCTTTGACGTATTGAAATGAGTATATAACACGATCCCGACAGTAATACAGTGATTGCGACAATGACATGTGCTTCTTTGGTTTCATAAAGACTCATGATTCAATGCCTCAAAATCACATTAGCCTGGTTTACCTGACATTCAACAAAGCGTCAGATGATTTTGAGTAGTAAAAGGTTTACTGAGTCTTTATGAAACCAAGTAGCTGAAATAAGCACATACTATTATTGTGATGACTAAACGACTGCCTATTTATTGTACAGGGGCCGGTTGTATCAAGCCCGTTTAGCTTAAACGGTGGATAAGTTCAAAATAGAAAGCAAGTCTATCGTTTTATTCAACAAGCTTTAACCTCAATACAAAGATACTGTTTACAACTACATATTCAGTGCATAATATTCAAGTTGACTCATTCAAGAAAGATGTAAGATCGTTATTTAATTTTGACTTATCCAAAACGGGCTTGATACAACCGGCCCCATGCAGCACACTCTTTTCATTCCAAACCCATTTCTTCGCAAAATCTCGGTTAAACAGCCACCCAGCTAAATCTGCTATCATAATTTGCTTTGACATAATCTTTCATGTAATATTTCACAGCCTAAAAAACCCACAAGAGGCTTCGTGCAAAGACTAAAGGGAAAGCAAGGACGTTTTCGTGGAAACCTTTCAGGAAAACGAGTCGATTTTTCCGGAAGAACTGTCATCTCACCGGATCCAAATCTAAGAATCGATCAGGTGAGCATGCACTGATGCGTAGCACCACTTTTGTTGTTGTTTTTGTAGTTGTTGTTTATTTGTTTATGTTTACGTCTCAGGTCGCCGTGCCAATCCACGTTGCAAAAATCCTCACGTACCCAGAGAAGGTGAAAAGCATTTTAAACAAACGAAATCCATCTTGTGCTTCTTGTGGAAAGCGAATGCAAGAGGTCTTTCAATGCTGTATGTTTTCATTTCAATAGGTTACGAAGGCAAATATAGATTTCATGAAGACACTGGTCGAGAATGGAGCGACTGCCCACCCCGGAGCAAACTTTGTCATTCAAAAGGATACGAACATTAAAAAGTAAGAATTGGATCATATTTTTGAATGCTGTATCTCACTGAATAATGAAGTGCTTTGAGATTTTACCTCGTAAAGAGTTCCATTAACTTATGGAACTCATTAATGGAACTCTTTAATGGAACTCTTTAAATCAGATTTTCATGTGTTTTCGTTCAAAATCTTCAGGTTCCTTAAATATGGAAACAGAAAGTTTATCGCCAAAGATTTGAAGGTAATGAATGCATCATTTTAAACTTGCAATAAAAATGAAATTCAAATAACTGATTAAGATTATTTATTGACAGTTAGGGGATACTGTGGAACGTCATATGATTGATGGTGATATTGTGTTGTTTAACCGACAACCGTCGCTGCACAAACTCAGCATTATGAGTCATTTTGTAAGTAAAACCTCAACCAAAACTAACTTTATTTATACTGGATAGCTCTATCAGTTCTAAACTGTTCTTCTTAGAGGTCCAGTAAGGATCATCTCTTATTGATCCAGTGTTACTACAGGAGGAAACCTAAACTAAACTAACTTTATTTATACTGGATAGTTCTATCAGTTCTAAACTGTCTGCATCTTCTCTCGTTTTCCAGGCGGTGGTAAAGCCTCACAGAACCTTTCGTTTCAACGAGTGTGTTTGCACTCCTTACAACGCTGATTTCGACGGCGATGAAATGAATTTACATTTACCTCAGACAGAAGAAGCTAGAGCCGAGGCTCTCACTCTGATGGGGGTGAGGAAATGCTGTTATTTACTGGTTAACTCTCATTGGACTTATGCATGCAAATCTTCTTCTCAGTTGAATGATCATGGTGATGCTTGTGTTGTGTTTAGATGCTCTCATGCAAGGCCATGCAAACTCTTATTTACCGACTTGCATCAACTCTTGTTGCTCTCAATCCTAAATGGATTGCTTGTGGTTTTAGGTGAAGTCAAATCTCGTCACCCCGAGGAACGGGGAGCCCCTGATTGCTGCGATACAAGATTTTATCACAGGTTATTGCTTGGAAAATCCCGTAGAAAATGTCATACGTCAAAAGTAGGTCGCAATCCGACGAATGTTTGTTCCGATTTTTAGGTGCCTATCTGCTTACACAAAAAGACGTATTCTTAGACAGAAGTCATATGACACAGTTGTGTGCGGCCATGTTGGCGGGCAAAGACATTGATATGAGGATAAATCTTCCCCCACCTGCTATTTTTAAGGTAAGTGTCCCAGTGAGGTCGAAACCTGAACTGAACTAACACTGGATAGCTGTATCAGTTCTAAACTGTTCCTCCTAGAGTTCCAGTAAAGATCATCTCTTATTGATCCAGTGTTACTACAGGAGGAAACCTAAACTAAATTAACTTTATTTATACTGGATAGCTCTATCAGTTTTAAACTGTTCTCCCTAGAGGTTCAGTAAGGATCAACTCTTATTGATCCAGTGTTACTACAGGAGGAAACCTAAACTAAACTAACTTTATTTATACTGGATAGCTCTATCAGTTCTAAACTGTTCTCCCTAGAGTTCCAGTAAGGATCATCTCTTATTGATCCAGTGTTACTACAGGAGGAAACCTAAACTTTCATGAATTGCCTTATTTAGCCTGTTAAGCTGTGGACGGGCAAACAAGTGTTCAGTGTTTTGTTAAAATCTCACCGGGAAGCTTCAGTCAAGATGAATTTGCGGGTGAAAGGAAAACAGTACAGCAGTGGAGAGGAGTTGTGCAAGAATGACTCCTGTAAGATTCATACTGAACATAAATCTTCTAACTTTACGCAAACACAAAGCCTCGCAACATTGCCAATTCCGATGTCGTTTAGAATTGAAATTTGTCTTATCTTTCAGTTGTCGTGGTCCATAACAGCGAGTTAATGTGTGGTGCACTAGACAAGGCAGTTTTGGGATCTGGTTCTAAGAACAACGTTTTTTATGTTCTCCTGCGCGACTTTGGCCAACAGGTGACGGAAACTTAATTTTAGTAAACAATTACAAACGTTTTCCCAACATTACTAGTGAGACGTGAAAACATTTGCAATATTTGATTAAATTTCTAGTTTGCCGCCGATGCGATGTGGAAAGTGGCTCGTGTCTGTCCTTTCTTCCTCTGTAAGTATTGTTTTGATATTTTTACAGCTCATCATACACATCTAACAGCTGTGAAAAAATGGCCATTTTGAGGCTTATTGAATGGCAATTGAATGGCAATTTTGTTGGATCCAATTCATTTCTGATAGATGTTTAATAGTCTGTCGACTTGCAATGAATATTGGCAGCAAATACACCGAAGCCAATTCAGTATTACTTTTTCGATAACACACTACATCCCATACGTCAGAGGTGAATTGGATCCAACAAAATTGAATCGTGTGAACAGATCTTTAGAGTATTCCTTTTCTTTGTCGCTTCACTGATCTGATAATAGACTGGATATAGCAACTATACCAAATATAGAAGGCTCCCCTAAGCTCTTGGATGCGATGTGAATATTCTGTTTATTTGACTCTCTGGAAGCAAGTTCGTTTCTATATTCGTTGAATTATCAGAACAGTGATTTCTATCTCGTGAATGTTTTAATGGTAAAACCGCTGGTATTCTCGGTCTATTTCAGCAAACAGAGGCTTTTCAATCGGTATTGGCGACGTCACACCTGGTCATGGTTTGCTAAAGGCGAAGGACGAGCTGTTAAGTCATGGTTACACGAAGTGCGACGAGTTTATTCAGGATTTTAAAGAAAACAGATTGCAGACTCAACCTGGTTGCTCAGAAGAAGAAACACTAGAGGTCAGCGGCACTTATTTACGGTCCACCCTTTAATTTTATTGTTGTCCTATAAGTTCATGTTACACGGTGCAAATTTTTCTTGCAACTTGCAATGCGATTCTACTTTTGAGAAATGTAAATTAGTGAAAAGTCTTGCAGAAGTAAAGTGCATGAAGTGTAATAAACACAAAAGTTTCGTTGTTCCCAAATGTACATCTCTCAAAAGTAGAATTGCATTGTAAGTTGCAGGAAAAATTGCACCGTGTAACAGGGCCTTAAGGTATATTATTGACCTATTTACAGAACACGTAGGCCAAAGTAACTTCAATTTTAGATTTTAAAGTTCTAAATTTCAACCGGTCTCAGCTTTTTCTTTTCATCAATATTTCCTTATTATATCACATATCGTTTAATCCTAGATCTATGAAGCCGGTTTTTCACAATCAGCTCCACGCAACTATCGTATTATTGAAGTTTTCATTATATTTAGGCTGTTATCCTTCGTGAATTGTCTGTGATTCGAGACCACGCTGGAAAGGCCTGTCTTCGAGAGCTCCACAAGTCCAATAGCCCCTTAACAATGGCTGTCTGTGGATCAAAAGGTGAAATACTGTTTTATTACTCCAAGATTGTCAACTATCCAGTTTAAATAAAGTTAGTTTAGTTTAGGTTTCTTCCTGTAGTAACACTGGATCAAAAAGAGATGATCCTTACTGAACCTCTAGGAAGAACAGTTTAGAACTGATAGAGCTATCCAGTTTAAATAAAGTTAGTTTAGTTTAGGTTTCTTCCTGTAGTAACACTGGATCAAAAAGAGATGATCCTTACTGAACCTCTAGGAAGAACAGTTTAGAACTGATAGAGCTATCCAGTATAAATAAAGTTAGTTTAGTTTAGGTTTCCTCCTGTAGTAACACTGGATCAACAAGAGATGATCCTAATTACTAGACCTCATATACGGAATGATAACTCTCTATATTCTTTTTTATACATGCAGGATCCTTCATCAACATATCACAAATGATTGCTTGCGTTGGACAACAGGCTCTGTCAGGAAAACGTACTCCGAACGGCTTCGAGAATCGATCCTTGCCTCATTTTCGAAAATTCGGTATGAATTAGACATCCATTTGACATCTTTTATGCAAATGAACAGTATAAGCATCTTCTCCTGATTAAAATACGATGTTTCTGGTTCTTTAGCCAAGTTTCCAGGTGCAAAAGGCTTTGTGAAGAACAGTTTTTATTCTGGGCTGACTCCAACAGAGTTTTTCTTTCACACTATGGCCGGACGTGAAGGTATATCGGGGGATGATTCTTGATGAACGATGGCCAAGTTAAATCACTTTTACTGACAGCTTAAACTGTTTCAACTTAGGCTTAGTTGATACGGCAGTAAAAACAGCCGAAACTGGTTACATGCAAAGACGTCTTGTTAAGGTAAGACTTGAATTTACAAAGGAATCGAGAAAATAGCTAATGGTTGATTATTAAAATCATTCCTGTGAACCTCAGTCAATCAACCTTGAAAGATTATTGTACATTAACGTTGACAGAAAAGGCATTTACAACACGTTGTATGTATTCTCGTTTTTTAGTCATTGGAAGATTTATCGATCCAGTATGATATGACTGTTCGAAATTCCGTCGGGGAGATTGTCCAGTTTGTTTATGGCGGGGATAGTCTGGACCCTGCTTCGATGGAGGGAAAGGATAGACCCGTCGATTTTGACCGTATCTTGGCGCATGTCCAGGTAAAGAACTTTATGCTTTCTTGTGCTTTTGGATTAAAAAGAGATCTTTTTCTGTGTCACGTAATATTTACTTTAAACCTTGGTTATATAATCAGGCAACAGTATGCTAAAATTTTAAATATTAAAAATGTTTTGCAAACTCTAAATGCATCTATAAGGTATGTTTACTATATAATCTAAAAATATGATTAAAATGAAACGATTTCTCGGAATACGGCGAATGGAAAATAATACTTTAATCGAAGGTACTTTTGTATTTATTTCAGTGATAATGGCGTTGACATTTATAACATTGTTGGTAGCCGTTATATTTTGAGATAACTCTTGTCTTTTGGTGTTTTACAATCAACAAATACAGTTCAAAGCTTAGTTCACAAGTCACAACATAATCTAAGGAATAAAGTTAAAATAAATGAACTTTAAGTGATACGCCGAAATGATTTTATGTTTTGAACGTTTTCCCGCCAAAACTCGCAAAGTATATAAAAGGATCTCCTCTTAGGAAACAGTTTACTGTGGAAAACAAGTTACTATATTCCTTATTTTCAATTCTATTTCCTCAGTCATCCCTGCCCGATCAAGAATCGTGTGTATTATCAGCCGCGGAGATTAAAGATCAGACCGCTTCTGTTTTGAACGAGGAAAAATATCAAACTTGCAGCGATGAATACAGGAGGGGATTGAGGTAGAGGTTTTCAGCTGTGGTGTTCGGACCCATTTACAATTCTTTGCATTTATTTGGAGTTTCTTGTTTGTTTAGGAAATTTACGGACAAGTTGAGCGATAAAGTGGCTGATTTACACTCTCGTTATAGTTTTCCGGAGACGTAAGTAATGTTGATACTGGATGATTAGTTCTAAACTGTTCTTCCTAGAGGTCCAGTAAGGATCATCTCTTATTGACCCAGTGTTACAACAGGAGGAAACCTAAACTAAACTAACTTTATTTATGCTGGATAGCTCTATCAGTTTTAAACTGTTCTTCCTAGAGGTCCAGTAAGGATCATCTCTTATTGATCCAGTGTTAACACAGGAGGAAACCTAAACTAAACTAACTTTATTTATACTGGATAGCTCTATGAGTTCTAAATTGTTCTTCCTAGAGGTCCAGTAAGGATCATCTCTTATTGATCCAGTGTTACTACAGGAGGAAACCTAAACTAAACTAAACTTTATTTATACTGGATAGCTCTATCAGTTCTAAACTGTTCTTCCTAGAGGTTCAGTAAGGATCATCTCTTATTGATCCAGTGTTACTACAGGAGGAAACCTAAACTAAACTAACTTTATTTATACTGGATAGCTCTATCAGTTCTAAACTGTTCTTCCTAGAGGTTCAGTAAGGATCATCTCTTGTTGATCCAGTGTTACTACAGGAAGAAACCTAAACTAAACTAACTTTATTTATACTCGATAGCTCTATCAGTTCTAAACTGTTCTTCCAAGAGGTTCAGTAAGGATCATCTCTTATTGATCCAGTGTTACTACAGGAGGAAACCTAAACTAAACTAACTTTATTTATACTGGATAGCTCTATCAGTTCTAAACTGTTCTTCCTAGAGGTCCAGTAAGGATCATCTCTTACATTATTGATATAAGGTCAACCTCATTATATTTAAGACTGTTCCACTCAGTATGTTAATCGTATTTAAATCCACTCTTTAGAATGCAATCCAAACCTGAAAAAGGAAGACTTGGTTTGGGTGAGTCTCGTCTTCTCTTCGTTTCAACCCGTGTCATTTTATTATGAGTTAGTCCAATAAACGCCGATTCAAAACATTTTCTTTTATTTTCCCTCAGCTGTGGAGTGGGTGTCAAGATGCACCTCACTTCAGTTGCGAAAATTTATCGACATTTGTCACGAAAAGTTTATGAAAGCGAAAATTGAGCCCGGCACAGCGGTCGGCGCCGTGTGCGCGCAGAGCATCGGAGAGCCTGGTACCCAGATGACCTTAAAGACTTTTCATTTCGCTGGAGTGGCCTCTATGAATATCCTTTTCCCAACTTATATGTGATGTTCCTTCAGAAATAAGTGCATGCAGCAGGTGCATGGTTCATCCAGTCTTAGTATTTATATCAGTGATGTCTTTGCTTGTTTGTTCTCCTTAATTGATGTTCACATATTACCCTGGGAGTCCCTCGTATCAAGGAGATCATCAACGCATCACGTTCTATCAGTACGCCAATCATATCGGCGGGTCTCGTCAACGAGTCGGACCCGGACGAGGCGCGCATCGTTAAGGGGAGACTGGAGAAGACCACGCTGGGAGAGGTGAGAAAGAAATGAAGTTAGGCTTGTTTTTGGGATGCGTTGTTGCAGGGGGGTTATGCGAAGCCATGGTGCAGCATTCAGGGGGGGTAAAGACTACGCAAATCTAGGGTACCAGATCGTGTTCAACTTGTGGTGTTTTGGGTGATGGAAGGGAGTAGTTCCTCAGTTCGGGACAGAAAATAGTCCAGAACAAACCCTGTATACACTGCAGCCTAGTCCAATGCCAAACTGACTGTAGACGTTACTTTAAAAGATCAATCGGTAAATAAAATAGACAAAAACACTTCTCGAAATTCGATTTCGTCAGAAGAATATAGTGTAAAATAACTATCCTTTTTTAGGTGACAGAGTATGTGGAAGAAGTTTTCGCTCCTGACAGCTGTGTTTTATTTATAAAGTTAGACTTGAATCGAATAAAGCTTTTGA
Source organism: Dendronephthya gigantea (assembly GCF_004324835.1). NCBI lineage: Eukaryota > Metazoa > Cnidaria > Anthozoa > Malacalcyonacea > Nephtheidae > Dendronephthya > Dendronephthya gigantea. The sequence goes on along the minus strand of NW_021163269.1, from coordinate 146,534 downwards.
AGGTATTTGAATGACTATAGATATATGTCAATGCATCTTTTGTGTGTTTGTGGAAAGTCTTCAAAAGGTCTCCTTTTGCAAAAGTAGTTTCGACATGTTCAAATTAATACTTTATCTTTCATCAGCTTGAGGTTAATGCAGAGACAATCGTGTTTTCCATTTGCACGGCGCCAAAGCTCAAAGTGAAACGTCAGGTAGGCTTTGAAATTTCACGAGTAATTTCACAACCAGCATCAGCGAATTTTAGCTTTGTGTTCATCGTTTGAAACGAAGTAAAATTAAAGCAACCTGTGAAGAAATAAACGAAAGGGAATCGTGAAGAGAATTATCCAGAATGAAATACGGTTTTGTTTAATTTTCTTTAGCATATTCACATTTTGAGTCCGTGTATCATTTGCGTTTATCCACAAGAAAACAGCAAGAGTGCCTTGCATTTTGTCATGCAAACGCTGAAGAAATCTTTACCTAATGTTGTTATCAAGGTTGGTCACACTATAGGATTAAACTGGTTATATTTTGTATCGTGCATAGTTCTATCAGTTCTAAACTGTTCTTCCTGGAGGTTCAGTGAGGATAATCTCTTATTGATCCAGTGTTACTACAGGAGGAAACCTCAACTAAACTAACTTTATTTATACTGGAAAGTTCTATCAGTTCTAAACTGTTCTTCCTAGAGATCCAGTAAGGGTCATCTCTTATTGATCCAGTGTTACTACAGGAGGAAACCTAAACTAAACTAACTTTATTTATACTGGATAGCTCTATCAGTTCTAAACTGTTGTTCCTGTAGAGGTCCAGTAAGGATCATCTCTTATTGATCCAGTGTTACTACAGGAGGAAACCTAAACTAAACTAACTTTATTTATACTGGAAAGTTCTATCAGTTCTAAACTGTTCTTCCTAGAGGTCCAGTAAGTATCATTTCTTATTGATCCAGTGTTACTAAAGGGGGAAACCTAAACTAAACTAACTTTATTTATACTGGAAAGTTCTATCAGTTCTAAACTGTTCTTCCTAGAGGTCCAGTAAGGATCATCTCTTATTGACCCAGTGTTACTACAGGAGGAAACCTAAACTAAACTAACTTTATTTATACTGGATAGCTCTATCAGTTTTAAAAAATTCTAGGGAATGAAAGGCGTGACGCGTGCTATTATTCACATCGACGAAGAGAAATCGAAGCCTGGTCAGGAGAAATATAAATTATTGGTTGAAGGAAATGATTTGCGAGGTGTCATGGCAACCGTGGGTAAGACCACTGACCACCATAACAAAAGCCTCTCTGGATTAATAACATCCGTAAACGACCTTTGACTGAGCTGGTTTCAACTGAACTGTGTTGCAGGTGTGAAGGGAACAGCGACATCTTCAAACAACACAATTGAGGTCGAGCGTGTTCTCGGTATTGAGTCTGCGCGGTGAGTGTTTACTGTGTATAATAATACGTCGTTTTTCATTTTGCCAAAGGCATCGCGGACTGTCGTAAAGGCCCATTTACGTTATGCAATTTCTCATATACGATTCCTACCCTGGCGTATGTGAACGTATGAACACACGTACAAACGTGACAATTTAAATTCCAGCCTGAACAAAATTGAATGAAGAATGTGGCATAGGCCCTCTTTTGCATTCGTGAGAATGATAATTGCATACAACATATTGTGTAGTCTAAATAGGCCTTAATACAACCCAACCTTAGTGCAAATGACAAGTTAAAACTTTTTGCTTTTGCCTATATACTCAAGTGATGTGATATACTTTAGTAATGCCGTCTAATTTAGTAATGAAGCATCTGCGTCTACAATTGCCCGGAAGCTTATTCAAAGAAAAGTCGAAAATATAAATCAAGTTTATTATTTAAAAATTGTTTCCAAATCGAATGGGGACCATTTTTGTTTCTCAGAAAGCGAGTTTGTTTCAACAACATTGTTTCGAAGCGCGAAGACCCACGAACCACAATTTTTTGGCGACAATATATATTTCTTATACTGAGTTTCCCCAAGGCTAACACATAGTTATATAGCCTCAGTCACTCGCGAAATATGCGATACCGATATTTCAATTGCTCCCGGCCATTTTAAAGTTAACATTTGATTTGATTTCTGCAGAGTAACGATTATTAATGAAATCGTCTACACGATGACGAATCACGGTATGAGTATCGACGCCCGCCATGTCATGCTGTTAGCGGACTTGATGTCTTTTAAGGTATGCGATACGTCTATTTCTTATGATATTTAAAGCTTTGCGATGAAATGAAGGTGATGTGAATGTTTTATTTTTACTCAGGGCGAAATCCTTGGCATAACAAGATTTGGTTTGGCAAAAATGAAAGAAAGCGTACTTATGCTAGCCTCGGTGAGTGTAGACACTGATCTTAAAGCAATTGGAACGCGTCTTTTTCAACAGAAGACGTTAGGAAAATATTAGTGAAATAACTCAAGTCGAAGACTGTAAAATATTTGACAATACGAATAGCAAGGTTATAGTGAATAAATAATTCAAAGAGGACGGGGTAATGTTTATTAATTTGTCCACTTTTTAGTTTGAGAAAACTGCTGACCATCTATTCGATGCCTCGTTCCACGGAAGAAAGGACTCCATTGATGGTAAACACTGTAGTGTTTATGTAAAAATTAGACAGTAAACCTATAGCGTTTTCCTTTAAGCGGGAAGACTGGTCAGACCGATCATATTTTGAAATGAAATGGAGTGTTTCGTTAACTGAATATAGCGATAAAACTGCATTTTCCGTGTTAGGAAGATGTAAATAACGATATACTTGAATGCAGAGTTCTTAAAACTTTTCAAAATGCCAGTATTCTGTCTATTGAAATACAACAGGATCGGTTTGGCCGTTTTTACCGTGACGAGGAGGGAGGGCCCGCATTCGATAAACGTTGTTGTGATGAAACATTGATAATATCCACTGAAGTCTAGTTTTGTTTACAGGAGTCAGCGAATGCATTATAATGGGAATTCCTATGACAATCGGCACGGGGATGTTTTCCCTTCTTCACAAATATCCTTTTGAAATAACTTGAAACAGCAAGACTGTTAACAACGCTCTGAAATTACTAGCTTTTATACGTTTGTGAACTAAACCGCTTCAACCTGGCTTTACTATCAGGGCTGTTTTCTACTGTCGCATTTTTTGTAAGTGCGTTCACCCGCGAAAGAGTTTAAAATGTATTAAATTATACTTATGAAATCAACGATTGAATAGTTGCATAGGGTTGGATTCTATTGATGATTCGGTGTGTGTTTCTGGGTTAAAGTAATTTATGCAACAACTTAGAAGACACTTTGGCCTGCTTCCCACTGTTTTTGCACGCACGAACACGCCCGTAAAAGTCTAAATGCTTATATAAGATATCTTTAAAGAAACTAAGTGAATAAATCGAAAGAAGTTAGTTTTCAGCGTATTTTAGTACGCATTTGTTGACCAAGATGTTAAAAAATAAAAATTTGAAAGCATTTAGATTTTTACGTGCGTGTACGTGCGTACAAAAAACGCGACCGTGGAAAATGGAAAGCAGCCCTTATGCGGAAAAGCACTATCGCTCTTTCAAGGTGAAATTTATGCAAAGCAAATGCTAATTTTCCGTCACTTCTTTCATCTGCATTTTCCTTAATATTATTTCACATCGAACATTGATACCTCACCACCACAGCGACCTCTGCTGTTTGATAACCCTGAATTTCACATCCCTGGCTGCGAGCCAAGGTGACAACACTGAAGGTATGTTTATAGTAAGTAAACGTAGTATAGTAACTAGATATATATCTTTGATCTCATGTTACTATACATTGCATGAAGAAAACCTAAACTAACTTTATTTATACTGGATAGCTCTATCAGTTTTAAACTGTTCTTCCTAGAGGTCCAGTAAGAATCATCTCTTATTGATCCATGCAGGGTTACTACAGGAGGAAACCTAAACTAAACTAACTTTATTTATACTGGATAGCTCAATCAGTTCTAAACTGTTCTTCCTAGAGGTCCAGTAAGAATCATCTCTTATTGATCCAGTGCTACAGGAGGAAACCTAAACTAAACTAACTTTTTTCATACTGGATAACTCTATCAGTTCTAAACTATTCTTCCTATAGAGGTCCAGTAAGGATCATCTCTTATTGATCTAGTGTTACTACAAGAGGAAACCTAAGTATAAACCAAACTATCAAAAGTTGAAATCAGAACTTTTGTTTGTTAACCTTGTCGCTCGTGATATTTCAATATCTGTTACGTTATCAATGTTTCCTAATCTCCACCTGACGCGTGCCGCACTTTACTCATGTCAGAAAATAAAAACAATCAAATCTTTATTAAAATATTAACAATCGAATTCCTTGTTAACCTCGTGACATAACGCGTGCCACGGTATTTGCAAATCGCACATGTTTTGAGATAACTCGATCACGCTAGACATTTGGTTAATAGACACGATATTTATGAGATTTCGCTGGCGTCTGGCGTGCGATTTTATCTTTTCAAGGTGAAGATTAAATGCGCTTATTATTTTAGATTTTTAGTATAAGCCTTAATATATGACTATGTAACTCTCTGAGTATCACCAGTTTTGAACTGGTATAGCTAGTGTAGTTTAGGTTTTCGTCCTGGACCTCTAGGAAGAACAGTTTAGAACTGATAGAGCTATCCAGTATAAATAAAGTTAGTTTAGTTTACGTTTCCTCCTGTAGTAACACTGGATCAATAAGAGATAATCCTTACTGGACCTCTAGGAAGAACAGTTTAGAACTGATAGAACTATCCGGTATAAATAAACTTAGTTTAGTTTAGGTATCGTCCTGTAGTAGCTAACACTGGATCAATAAGAGATGACCCTGGCTGGACCTCTATAGGAAAAACAGTTTAGAGCTATCCAGTGTCAAAAAAGTTAGTTCAGTTTAGGTTATACCAGACTAATTGATAACACACGCGCTCAGAAGCACTTTTCATTGGCGAAGGGGAGCGATTACGGCAGGATAAAGCAATGATGAATGGTTGCAAAGACAACAGACGCCGTATAACGTTTTACAAAAGATAAATTTAGTGTAGCGAGTCGGGCGCGTGTCAGGCATTGTATAGTAAGGCAATTATTCCTGATAATACTTACGATAAAGCTTGTCTTGTGATTAACTTTCATCACACAAGGCATGAATTAATGATCCACTTAATATTGTCGCGTTTTACAATTGAGAGGTAATTATTGGCAAATGAATGTAGTTTAATAGCGTTGTAGGCGACGTGGGTAGCCGAATGCTCGTGATTATTTGGAGTGTTAGGTGTTAATCCTTGGAAACTCATTAGGAGCATTTTAACTGGTGAGCTATTATCCGGCTATATTAGGAACTATATATATGGCGAACGGTTAAAATCAGAGCCGCATGTAAAAGAATCGATTCTCTTGTGGAAAAATCACATAGTAGATGATCCTTGATGGACCGCTGGGAACTGATAGACCCATGTAGTATAAATAAAGTTAATTTAGTTTAGGTTTCCTCCTGTAGTAACACTGAATCAATAAGAGATGATCCTTACTGGACGTCTAAGAGGAACAGTTTAGAACTGATAGAGCTATCCAGTATGAATAAAGTTAGTTTAGTTTAGGTTTCCTCCTGTAGTAACACTGGATCAATAAGAGATGATCCTTACTGGACCTCCAGGGAGAACAGTTTAGAACTGATAGAGCTATCCAGTATAAATAAATTTAGTTTAGTTTAGGTTTCCTCCTCAGGCTGTAGTAACACTGGATCAATAAGAGATAATCCTTACTGGGCCTCTAGGAAAAAAAAACTTAGCTATAAGCTTAGGTTTCTCTGATATACTAGAAGAAAGACCCTGGATGATTTATCGAGTTATTGCAGACATATTTGCTCAGTCAGAGTAAACACAAACATGCTCTATTTACAGTGTTATATATTTTGTAATCTGGTCCAGGTGGCCCTTGTCAAATGGCAATTGCGTCAGCCAGTGAAAGGTTGCATTGTGCTGATAATTAACGGTCCTTTTTTACTGAGTAGAAGCATAGATTAAGGCAAAGTTGAAAAAAAACTATAGTAAAAAAAATTCAGTTTAGTTTAGGTTACCTCCTGGATCAATAAGATATGATCCGTTCTGGAGGGCATTTAGGGAGACTAGATTAGAACTGATAGAGCTATCCGGTATAAACAATTTCCTTCTGTAGCAACACATATGATAAATGCTAGCTTCTTGCGTTAAGAATCATTAAAACTTAACATTTGCTTTATTTAGTGTTTGTTGAACTCGAGTTTGGTCAGAATCTTGTGTTTTGTTCGTTGTTTTGGCCGAAGGCGATGGTAACAACGAAGCATCATGATGTGACCGTTTATTGGATTCTTGTATTTGAGGACAAGGCATCTTCCGTAACTCATTTTGACGTTTCTGTGTTGTGTATGTGTGAGGAATATAGTCTATTATTACAGAGGTAAACTTTTTTCATGCTTGCATGGACATAAATTATAAATCAAACGGGTGGCATAACAAAATCGTATCGCAAAATTTGGGACCTCATGTGGAGTAAGTTCAATGTAACTCTTGTGATTCAGTATTTGCATAGTTTGGCGCCAAAATCATGCTGCCTGTTGTTGTTATTCGCAGGCTGCCTGAAAGAAATTAAAAATGCAGTATATTTAAAGCATTGTTAAAGTCGTTGAATGGATGAATAATTAAGCTAGCGTGGACCTCGTGGTATACGGCTTCATGTCATGATGATAATATCTTAATGATTCTATCACCGTGGATGTAAAAAAACAATTCATCGCAAACGATACAGCACTACACAATGTGTCGTGGCATACCTTAGCATGGTTTCAAAACATACCTTAACAGCATATCGTGCCAGATTAATAACATATGATACCTTATCTTAACCGTAGCAAATAGTAACAATATCTTGGCCATAGTAATTCCACATCTCGTAATTAACCTTAACAAATATTTCAACTTCATAGTTAACCATAGTAACGCATCGTACCAAAACATATACGTTACCATAGCTTCCTATGATATACCATAGCTTGTATGCCTTAAAATCACCATAACAATACCTCAACATAGCATAGCGATCTCCTTACCTTAGCTATATTTCTTAATACCAACCCCCCCCTTCCATATTTCTTGCATGCGTGGCACTTATTCAAACTGTCTCTGCACACTCAAGATTCTAATCATGGCCATTAGTAAACACTTGAATTGTATGAAACTATTCGCTTAATGATTTGATTTTGAAGCGCCGAAATTCAATCTACTCCCCCAAATAGAGTAATTCATATTAAATCATATATCCCCTAAATCGGTGAATGCTTTAAAGTTTCATCAAACCTTCAACAATTCATCTTGATAAACATTTAAAAAAATTTATACATGTTCCTACACTTTAGTTCATTTTACGCGCTCAAAATCAACCAGTAAATTATGGGGATGCTTGCCAGTGAAGTATATACATATATATGTTTGAACCTTGAAGAATTGCATTTAATAATATTGTGGGCGCGTGCCATTGATTTGATTAAGTACCATGGCACGCGTTTGTTAAGCCTTCTTTAATTATTTTCAATATTGGCATGGTTCGTGAGACGCCATGACTTATGACAGCTCTGAAGATTGACAAGGATTCCTCGAGAATTCGCGAACGAACTAATTAGAACAAGAGAAACGCCCAGAAATATCGCTGGTTTTGTGCCAAGAAGGCTCGAGAATGGCAAAATTCGATCAAACGTTTGGGCTATTTGCAAAGCATTGACCGTGACGTATTTAACACACAATTTCGCAAAGTAAATAAGTCGGAAGATAAAAGATTATCCAGTAACAAAACTCTCGAATTTCAATCGAGTAAAAAGGTCCAAAACACTTCTAAATGTTACAATACAACTTCGGTTTTGTTTGATTTGAATGAATTTGTTACAATGAAACTTCTGGGAATGCTTTTCGTTCCTTCAAACAATCGAAGCGTTTTAGGCGGTTGTGGTTGCATGTGGGCTTTGACAAATTAGTGTACTAAAGAATTAGTTTAAAAACTTCACAAAGCCACAAATATTCGTGAAAGAAGCGTAGCAAAACGCGCATAAAGCCAAAGGTTTCTGCGACGAATGTAGTTAAACTAACAATTAGACAAGTGTCCATGTTCTAATTAGCAAAGCATGTTACTAAATGTTTTCTTTACAAAATTATCCGTCTGGCACAAGTATCGCTTGGGTAAATCCACAAACGAATGTTTTTGCCGTTTCCAAACAAGCGTTAATTGCCGAAGGCAAACACCGCCCCAAAATTGCTAGGAAATAGATGTGGATTTACCTTGATAAACGAAGCAGGCGAAATAATTAAACATGTCATTCGGATACAACCATCGCAGAGTAGAATTAGTTTTGTATTTGCAAATTTGGGGTGTTTGTAAACCCTATTCAATATGTATTCACGACAAAGCAAATATCACCTAACAAAGAGTGTTTTAATATAAAAATTTTTCTATATATAGCTTGTATACAAATGTGAGTTTGATAAAAGATTTAAAAAGATTGGATCTCTTCTTTAAAATGTACAAAATTTGCTGGTCGCAACTTTGAGTTTCTATCGAGTGAGGACGATATCGACTGAGCGTTGATTGGCAATCAACGGCCTTCGTGTTTATCTCGTCCACAGGAAGTTACCAGAAGCATATAGCATGCAATGTGTATAATATACAATAATATATTCTCAATATCTCTCAATAAAATATATATCTCTAGTATTCTGCCTGGCAGGATTGGTGTCCGTTTACTAAGCTTTAGCGAGGAACTCATTTAATTAAACAATATTATAATTATAATCAATGATTATAATTCTTCAATTTCTTTTGTATCGCTTCCTGATGCCACGGCAAACTTTGTCCAATCGATTGCTAACATAAAACGCCTTCAGAGCGTTCATAGATGCATTGAATATCACTGTTTATACCCGCGAAGATAAACATCCAGTTCAGCGTCGTTAATACCGTAATCAAAGTCCTAAAGACAACAAAAAGCAAACAAGTATTAAAATCCGTTTGATCCTCGCAGAGCGAGAAGGAGTCGCATTAGAAAAGATTTAATCGTTCTGTAAGCGTTTGACTAACATTGCCACAATTACAAAGTCGTTAAGCGCATATGTAGCACATTAAAATCTTATCAAGAAGCGGTGTGTACGTGTTTGTAATAGTTTTGTGTGAATTTCATGTGGCTATTAATCGTGTTGCAAGTTTGCCTAATAATCTCCGTATACGCAAGTTCTTGAAGTATACCGAAGTTACATTTTATGTTCTGGATTTTTGGTGTGGAATAAAAAGCGACGTATCCCCGTTGGTTGTAAACGAATTTCGTGAAATAAGAGCATGCAAACATATGTAATTTAATAGTCAAACTTAAAAAAGATACAATTAATCATAGCCTGTAGCCTGTAGGAACTTATAGCCGAGCTGCAGGGTAGGCAAGAATGTCCAACTATTAGTGTTGCAATTAAGTTGAAAAGTTGTTACTTTTCGATTCAATTTTGTTCCTAAATATAGAAATTGCAAAATAATTCTGCCGTGAAGTCGGTCCACGCTTGATTTTACGGGTGGCTGGATAGTGGAGTTTCTTTTATCTAAAGCATATGAATAAGCTTAATCTCACCTCGTTTGAAGCGGTGTCATAACAGGCATATTGTGTGTTCGGTTCAGGAGATAAGCAATCCTCTAACGTGGGACTGCTTGGTTCCTGGTCGCCAGAGCTGCAATCGATCAACATTGACCTCCCGTACAACATACTCGAATATGCCGACTGGCTACCGTAGTTCATGGCTTGATCGAAGAACATTGGTGCTGTCAAAGCAGTCATCGTGAAACTTGTTGCAGAATTTGCGCTTTGCAGACATTCGCTGAGGTCTGTGATGTAGTCGATTGCTTGACGGAGCACCTCGATTTTCGAAAGTTTTTGCGGATTTTGTCTGTCGAAGCAGGGTACTTTTTTGCGTAGACTTTCCAGTGCGCTGTTGAGGACGTGCCGCCGTTTTCTCTCACGGGCACTGGCTTTCAGACGTCGCGTTTTGTCGAGTACCACCCACTTTCTGTAGCGCGGTTTTGCTTGGAGCTCCTTTGCAACCTCCTGAACGCCATTTGTGTCCTCGGCATCGTCGACACATGGCGAACTCAACGATGTTTGGTAATCGTTCATTGTTAAAGCAGCACTTGCTACGAATTGGGGCTGTTGCGACGCAGGGAGTGTGTGTATAAACGAGCCAACACGCTGAATGTAACTGACACAAATGATCTCGCGGCTTTGTTCCGGCGCAGTTATAAAGAAAGCCTTGAGTACACGCGCCTGCTCTCTGGCCTATGAAATGCGCTCTCAAACAATGGCTCGCCTGTCAGTCATAATGACAAAGCGTCAAGGCCGCCCCATTCATTCAGTAATCACCAACTAAATTGCCAGCACGTGCCATTGAGAACTCAATGTCATTTTGCGTGAATGGGTCTTAATTGACTCCGCAATACTTAAGCATGCTCAAAAAGCATGCTTTTTAACAATGGGCTCGTCGGACTCGGGACTGTGTAGTATTTTATAAATGCCTGTCGTTCGGTTATCGGCATGCGTCGCTATAATTCGCTACAATACAATGTTTGCAACTTTTTCCAATGTCTGGCGAAACAAGTGCCATTATAAAAGGAATTTGTAATTATATGAAGAGGAATTTTTGTTTTTTTATCATCACGTTTGTAGTAAAAAAAAGTATAAAAATTTGGGCGAATATAATTTCCATATCGAAGCGCATGAAATGATGTTAAGCTAGACTGTGTCTGTCTTAACATAAGATCACTTCAAAAAAGCTTATATTCATTAATACTAATAGGTAGTCAATTTACAATCGTTACATTATCAAACCCGGTTGGCTTTGCATTAGATACAACAGCTCCTAACGACTAAAGTTGTTTGAAATTAGTCTATATTCAAAGACCTGCAGAATCGTTGCAGGATGAGCACCCATGCTTCACTGACCCAGGAAAAAATTTCGTTAACTCGTCGAAATTTGAAATAAGTAGGTGTTGAAGACCACGTGGTAGGCTGTTACATGAACATGAGGAGTTTTTTAGGCTGGTGAAAGACATGTGACAGCACGAGTTGTTGTACTGAATATCACCGTGTGAACAGATTCGGCAGGCTAGCCCGCTTTGCCTTGCCCACGTGTAGTATTAAACGATAATTGATATGTCTGTTGGAAACACGGGAAGTCGCTGTCAAAGCCTATCATACCAATTTAAGCTTCCCAAATCAGGAAATCACGGCGAATGCCATGCAGTAATCTCCGTAAGGAAGTTATCATCTCGAGCCGGCTGTAGAAGTTTATTTTGATCGACGAAACAGCGTTGTTACATGAATCCGATGATAACAGTGTGTCGAGTTGTTTTACCCAAGTGTGAATCACGCCACATATTTATGGGGTAAGGATACTGCCCCATAACTTCCCCCTCGCTCCCACCTCCGCTCTTCGATCGGGGGTGAAAAGAACTGGAAGTTTTGAAATTGTTGCAAAATCCGGCGTTTAGTAAACGTGTCTAAATTAGTAAAGCATGCGCAACTGATTAGCTGTAATCTACAAGCCTCATGTCGTAACATTTGATACCATTGAGAATACCGTTTACTCATTACCGATCCCCTGTAGTACACAACCGATCCACTGTTGGCTTACCCTAACTATCCGTTAAGTTTCTTTGCTCAAAGACAGTAAATGCGAACTATATCGAAGCTTTCCAAAACGAAATTTCGAAGGCAGAAGACTGCCAAATTAGTTTCATAAATGCATGGTCGATGTTGCGTTGTAAGGCTGCAAGCGTGTTTCAAAGAGCCCTTTTTCGGAGAGCAACTTCAACCGAATTATACGTGTTGATTCAAGATATGCGAGAATTCAGTTTTTTTCACTTGATATAGCTATGTAAACATGTCAGTTTTATTAAACAGGCACTTAATTTTTAAATTTGAAATGCGTAGTTCGCCGTAATGAAGAGTATTAGTCTTGGGCAGGAAGTTATGAAAATATCCTTGTATATAACAATCGTAAACATCCGGCTGACGTGTTTGGTGTTTTTTCTAAAACTAATTATCATGAGCAAAAATTTAGGAAGTTATGCCTCCTGTGTAAATTTAGGTGATTCAATTTTAATACACTGCCGATATAACACTACACGTTTCATGTTACTCAGTCAATGGACAGTCAGGACAGATATGAAAAAAAATCAGTTACAGGAGAGGACCTTATTTAACCAGTGTTACTATAGGAGGAAACCTAAACTAAACTAACTTTATTTATACTGGATAGCTCTATGAGTTCTGAACTGTTCTTCCTAAAGGTCCAGTAAGGATCATCTCTTATTGATCCAGTGTTACTACAGGAGGAAACCTAAACAAAACTAACTTTATTTATACTGGATAGCTCTATCAGTTCTAAACTGTTCTTCCTAGACGTCCAGTAAAGATCAACTCTTATTGATCCAGTGTTACTATACAGGAAGAAACCAAAAATATAGTAAAGTTATTTATAAAGGATAATATTACCGTTTTAAACGTTCCTTCCTAGAGGTCAAGTGAAGATAAACTCTAGCGTCGACAGGGGGGTGGGAAAGTGGCATAATTATCTATGGATAAAAGGGACCCCGGTCTGTTCGAACTGCAAAAAGATGCGTGCTCCCCGCCTTTAGGGCTATTCCTAATGGAGAAACGTCCCCGATCTTGGTTGGATGAAACCCAAGCCACTTTCTGCAGTGTGCGCGCGCGGTGATGCTGATTGCTGACCCGTCGCCAGTCTGTCCGTCTGCAACGCTTAATAAATGTGAGATAAAATCTTTTGACGCATTAGTGCACCTTCGTGCACAAATCGGGCCTGGTTGAAACTAAACAAATTAGACCATATTACTTTTCGAGAACTTAGCGAGTGTCAAATTGTTTGTTGACACTGCCAAATTAGCAATTATGTAGTTTATTTTCTTTTCCATTGTTTTGTTTGTTTTACAAGTTTAAGTGCCGTGAAAAAATCTTAAATAAACGCGAACGTATTTATGTTAGATTGCTATATCAAAGCTCATTACATATTGATGCAATGTTGATGATGCATAATTACTACAAGACGAAACCTAACCTGAAATAACTGAAAAGCGCTATCATTTCCAAATTGTTTTTCCTATATACTAGTATATAGCTTCAGTGTTACTGCAGGAGGAAACCTAAACTAAACTAAAGTTTATTTATAGTGGAAAGCTCTATCAGTTCTAAACTGTTCTTCCTAGAGGTCCAGTAAGGATCATCTCTTATTGATCCAAACCTAAACTAAACTAACTTTATTTATACTGGATTACTCTTGTTCTAATCTAAACTTTTCTTCCTATAGATGTCTGAAAGAAATTATAGTTGTTTGATCCAGTGATAATATGGAAGGAAAAGGTAAAATATAGTTTGATTTTTACTATAATTAACTCCCTTAGTACATTCTTCACTGATGCAACCAGTGACCGGGCCATCAAAAGAGTGCTTTAGCAGTGACTACGAATAAAAGATTCGTCCAAACTACGGGGCTTCCCGCCCCAAACTCGGTGCTTCCCGCCCCAAACTCGGTGCTTTTGCGTACGCCATCTACCTCGCAAACCAGGCTTTTTTCACCTTCGCTTCTGAACGACGAAGTTAATCAACAAACTCGTACGTAATGATTGGCGATTTACGAGTTTTGGCTGATGGCGTGAGCAAACAACGCGCGAAAATGACGAATCTTAGTCGTATTTCTAGTCATTGATAAAGCTCCCTCCTGAATACATTTACCACGTCAAGTGTACCACGCCGTTGAAAGGTTCAAGAGGCGGGGAGGGAGGAAGCTGCAGCCTCTGAGATTTAGTGATTTAAATCCGGCAATTTTTGATGAATCATACGCATAAATCTTTAATCGAATTTGCATGATTTACAAAAATTAACTTGTGTATACCCAGGTTCTCCAGGCTCTCTTTGATAAAGTAGTATAACAACTTGCTAAAATAGACAAAACACTTCTCGACGTTTCGACTTGAGGGCCTTCATCAAGAGAGTTTGTAGTCATTTTTCATACTAACTCTCCTGACGAAGGCCCGCAGTTCGAAATGTCGAGAATTTTTTTGTCTATTTTAGCCAGTTGTTTTACCACATTTGATGCTAAGTTGTTTGAAGACGCTGCGACGCTGCTCCCTGGTAATATTGGAACGTATCTCTTTGATAAAGGTTATTTATATATCTATAGATGCTTTGTCGTCTTTATAACGTACACAGAAACGGCCAGTCTTCTCGATAATTGTAGAATATCATTATAGTTTAAATCTAGTATTTCATTAATAGATTTAACTGCTCTTAATCCCCGATTGATTGTTATTCTCGTTACATGTTACATTCTGTAGTAGTGCAATATTCTTTGTTTTAGTTACAATCACCTGAGGCTGAACACGCGTCAGATGCCGACACGAGGTCATTTCAGTTCAAGGAAAAAAAATCACGTTTCAGGTTAGTAAATAAAGCATGGGGTCATTATGGCAGGAAATATTTAAGAAATGTAGGCTAGTTCATTAGATGCTAGCGCTTTGAGGAAAATTTTTGACTTCATTATGCTTGATTTGATTTCTGTAATATGCAGTTGTCTGATTATAATTTCACCTCAGTCACATGTGAGAAGAGTGTTTCTAGTTTGACTCTACCAAACACAGTGGTTAGTCCATGTGTCTTTCATCTCTGTGACTGAGGTTTGATTCCTGTAATATGCAGTTGTCTGATTATAATTTCACCTCAGTCACATGTGAGAAGATTGCTTCCAGTTTGACTTAAATGGAGTCAAAAGGCCACCGGTTGATAATGCTTATATATAATAACGTTTGCTTGCACACATTATTTTTTCTGGATAAAACGTAATGGGGAAATAAGCAACTGCTATAAAAAATACGTAAAATATTCCGACATTTAATCCTAAGGATTTTTATCTACACGACTGAACTATGCTTTAGTAACATCGTCTTGCCACTCTCCTGAATTGAGGAATGACGAACATAGCCATAGGTCCACGAGCCGCCGACAGACTTTCTTGTATACGAAAATACAATTCTCGAAGTCCGAAAGTATTTCATAAGAGGATTTTCGAAAAAATAGCTGAGTTATTCCGGAAAGCGTGTTCATTACCATTCTAGGAAGTCCCTACTTGACGAGCGGCACGTGTTCGAAACATGATACTTGACTTTCGAGTAATTAATTGCGGCCATAAAATTTCGCTTCAAAAGAACAGAAACTATAAATCAGAACCCTCGAGGTCTTTTATGACAAAAACAAACATTGTAGACAAGAGCCACTGGCCGACAGGTTCTTCAAAGACGCGCTTTAACCGACGATAAATATATATATTAATTATAACAATCTGCTCTGGTGAGGTAAATATTTTAGTATAGGCACGTTGCCAGCTTTAACGCATTAACATTGTTGCAAGGAAGTCGTAAAACACGTGTAGGACGTTATGAAGACGCTAAATATAACAATGAGTGTCTTTGAATAAAATTATATTTCCTGTGCATAGGATTAGTGCGAAACTTGTGGTATTTATTTCCCTATAAAGTTTGTGGTTTGTGAAAGATTTGTCCTTCCCATCTCAACCTTGCTTTCCTCATTTCCTCTGCAATATCTACCACCTCACATCTTCTTCTGATCTCTTTATTTCATATCTCTGACCAGCTCTCCTTCATCTCTTCTTATTACGTGTCGATATCATCTCAACCTTGCTTCCCTCATCTTCTCTGCAATGTCTACCACCTCACATCTTCTTCTGATCTTTTTATTTCATAATATCTCTGAGCAGCTCTCCTTCATCTCTTCTTATTACTTGTCCATATCATCTCAACCTTGCTTCCCTCGTCTTCTCTGCAATATCTACCACCTCACATCTTCTTCTGATCTCTTTATTTCATATCTCTGACCATCTGTCCTTCATCTCTTCTTATTACTTGTCCGGCCATATCATCTCAACCTTGCTTCCCTCATCTTTTCTGCAATGTCAACCACCACCTCACATCTTCTGATCTTTTCATTTCATAATATCTCTGACAAACTCTTCTTCATCTCTTCTTATTACTTGTCCATATCATCTCAACCTTGCTTCCCTCATCTTCTCTGCAATGTCTACCACCTCACATCTTCTGATCTCAGCTCTCCTTTATCTCTTGTTACATACCCTCACCTTCTGAGCGATGTTTTCCATTCCAAATCTTCCCATCCCTAAATCCACAATACATACGACCAACCCTACCCTTGTTAGGCCACAATGAGATCACGAAACCCGCTGATTGAAAGGATCGCATGTACACACTGACTGCGCAGTTTATAATACATACGTCACACAGCCATGAATTATTTAAGCAACATTAACGGCTATCTTATTTCCCGATACAAGTGCTATAATTACCGCCAAACACGATATGGGATCGTACAGGTGTTAAAATATCTCATAACAGCGAATCGTATAATTAAAATTTTGTTTTTCTAACCTTTTGCGAAGCTCTGAACTAACTTTGACCCAAGCAGTTTTAAAATGCCTTTGGGAAACGTGATTGCTTATGTTGCTCATGTAAAAAATGACTCCAAAGCGCCGACTTTACCCAGTTCAAATGTCGCACTACGGTGTAAAAGGGCTTCGTTGTTTTGAGTAACGTTTACCCTGTAATTTATCAAAATGAAAATTTAATAATATGCGGGCGAAGTATGTACTCCAAGGCATATATTCCTTGTCTTTGAATTATGAAATATGAACATTAATTTGACATTGGCAGGCTTCGGTTTTGAACGGTTACGCTTCGATATTTTATCATAAAAGTTCGGAATATGTTTTGACTTTTTAAAAGAGCGATTATTTTTTCGTCTTTCCGCGTG
Organism: Dendronephthya gigantea; assembly: GCF_004324835.1. NCBI lineage: Eukaryota > Metazoa > Cnidaria > Anthozoa > Malacalcyonacea > Nephtheidae > Dendronephthya > Dendronephthya gigantea. The sequence continues at coordinate 129,608 of NW_021163269.1, read as the reverse complement.
TATTTACACAATTTCATCCTTAATTGTCATATCTGATTCAGCTCGGATGAGAGCAAAGAGGCAAGTCTTATGATGAAATATCCTATATCAGTCATTTTTATATCCTCGTTGACCTGAACCGATAATCTCTGGCGCGGTTAACTTTTAATTTTGCCAACATAGGTTAGTTTGTTCGAGATATTGTCAAATTTCCAAACGATTCGGCTCGCGTCACCGGCTGTCGCTTTTCAAAACAGCGGCGAACAGCTGTGCTTTCCTTTTGCGATTGTGAAAAATTACATATACTGCATTAATTAATTTTAAAAGAAGTTCATTACTTTTCCCGCTTACTGTATCCCATGGGGAAGACTAGATATTAAATGTCGTAGGGCTAAATATATATGGATAAATTCAATGTATATTTGTAGCTATATTTTTAAAGATGATGCGTTTTTCAAAGCAGACCAGATGCTTGCGTCATTCACGCTTGTTTGAGATTTCAAATGATAGTTAAGTTCGATAAATAGCTGACGTTGATAAATTGAGCACTAGCTGCTGTTATTTTAGTTTGCATATTACGAACATGATTTTTCCCCACCGTTGCCATTCGTAACGAGAAATAATATGATTTATAAATTGATCTATACGGTATTGCCGTTTTTAATAAATATTGAGTTTCATGCAAAGCTAAAGACTATATATTCTTTAACTATATTGTTGCTTGACTTAAGACTGAAAAGCGTTCAGTTAAGGAAAGGCCGATTCTTTTTCCAAAGATGCACCCTCATGCGGCATATGGAACAATAATTTTCCGGGAAAGTTGAAAATGAAGAGTTGACAAGCTAAAAACAGCATTGTCCATGTTTTTTTTGGAGAGCGTCAACATTAATATCATGCATTTATGCTTTTTTCTGCCACCCGTTATAGCTTTGCAAATTGCAACCGAAAATAATACCTTAGCACACCACAGGAGACGATAAAGGTCAGTGCTGGCTCCGTAATACTCATTTCCTGATAAGAGTTCCATGCATGACTGGTCCACCTATATTAGTCCAGTAGGGATCGACTCTTATTGATCCATTGTTACTTCAGGAGGAAACCTAAACTAAACTAACTTTATTTATACTGGATAGCTCTATCAGTTCGAAACTGTTCTTCCTAGAGATCCAGTAAGGATCATCTCTTATTGATCCAGTGTTAATACAGGAGGAAACCTAAACTAAACTAACTTTACTTACACTAGCTGGATAGCTCTATCAGTTCTAAACTGTTCTTCCTAGAGGCCCAGTAAGGATCATCTCTTATTGATCCAGTGTTACTACAGGAGGAAACCCAAACTAAATTTAGTTTATATTATTTATACAGGATATCTGTGCATGTCATTTCCAAACTGCATGTGTTTTCCCTGAAGGTCCACCAAGGATAATTCTCTATTGATCCGGTTTTACAAAACCAAACCTAAACTAAACCAACTATTTGTCATAAACTGTTCTTCCTAGAAGTCCAGTAAGCATAATCTTGCATTATAGTTGAAAAAATATTCCGGGTAACATATATTAGGATTTTAGAATTTTGCGTTTTAAAGCCCTGTTCTCATATGCATCGCAGACAGTCGGCGACGTAGTGTATAAAATTTATTCAAAATAACAAAGCACTTTATATATTCATCAGTGATCACCGACAATATAGGCATCGCCGACCGTCGGTGATATATGAGAACCACACTAGCTCCTAAGAATCGGGGATCCATTGTCTTACTTTCCGACGGACAAAGCATTTTATGCACAAGTGACCTCGGGCAAAAGGAATTCCAGATTCTTTGGACAAGTGTGGATCAGGCTTAAAGAAGTAAAATTATACTGAATATAATTGGATATAGGTCTGTATTTCTGTTCATTTCTCACAAGATTTTTCTCACTAATATATTTACATGCTGATAATGTCTGTATTGCTTTGCACAATATTACGTGCCGTTTAATAAAATAATTTTAAATATACAATTGGCAACAAGCAGTAGATTCAAATTGGTGGAAAAACAAGCCTATATGCATGCAGCCCTTGGTAATATACAGCGAAACTTTACCGCCTCGAACCAAGGTGCGCTGATGCGTCAGGCTGTCAGGCTAGTGTTTCATATAGTCAACATATTTTCCCTAGAAATTCTTCCTACGAGAGCGTCCCTCGGTTTGCAAAGCGTTCGTGCAATGCGACACACAATCCGCAAACTGCTTGAGAGATCTTGCTGATGTATCACTCTCGGCCAGGTTAGAAAGCGCGGAAATGTAGTACGTCGCCAGCTTCAGTATCGCTAGCTTCGAGAGTTTTTGATCGTGAGAATAACTCGGCACAGCTCGCCGTAAGTTTTCAAACGCGTCGCTCAAAATATGAATCCTTGAGCGTTCCCTTGCGTTAGCTACCAAACGCCTCGATCGACTATTTTGTTTCCAAGAGCTATCCTTTTTCGTCGCCGGTGAGGATTTTACTTTTTTCGTCGAATCGCCGGACATTTTTTTACGAATTCCACGCTTTCCGCAGTGTTTTATTTGCGCACTTGTCTGTTCCACCTCTTCGAGTTGCTCGCCGTCATCTCCTAAATGGCTCTCTCCAAACTTTCTCGCGACACTTATCGCCTTCTTTCCCGTATTCGATGATTGCCCGTTCGACTTCGAGCCTGTTGTGTTCAGATAGCTCAAGGCGACTACATCGGGTTCGTCTTCGGTCGAATGCCGTCTTTCGTAAGACCTTTTCTCAGCCGCACTTGAACTATGGCTTGCTTTGCCACGCTTTGCATCTTTGCCAACGCTCTTAGTTCTTTCAGAAGCGGTGTTGTCGCTTCCCCTGGGACGTTTTAACGAGTTCGAACCACTTCTATCGAAACACTTTGCTTTCGAACGAACTTTTGAATCTTCAGAGCGACTCTGTGACGATCTTTTGCCTGATCTTTCCGAGTATAGCAACGGTATAACATCTGTTTCAGACGTCGAGCTTGTCATCTCCTGAAAACCTTTCGGCTCTATCCTAAACAGCGCGTGAAAATATCGCTCACGTTCCTTCCTTTTTCAGATCTTTCTTTTTCCGTTCTGAATGCCTTCAAGCCGCGAATATATCCTCTTCGCTTTTGACGGGGCTGCAGATTTTAATAACGACACAGGCCTCTTTTGATTTCGTCCTTATAATGTGCGTTGTTGTAACACCTGTTCATTTCTGGCGATGCACACACGCATGATGTCAATATATTCATCATAACGCGCCCTCTAGACCGGCGCATCTAAGCGAAATAGGCCACAATACAAAACAGTACATATCTTATTTACATACATGCTGCCAGTAGCCACCTGCTCGCGTTCAAAGAAACAAAGCATCGTGTACTCATTACAGCTCGAAAATCATAATGCTATTACAAATTATTAGGAAAGAGCGAGAATTTGATGTTAAATAAGTCTCGAGACGCCGAAGAAACCTTTTTATTCGTTGTCGCAAATCTGTACGCGTCCCGTGCCGGCTTAAATTATTAAGCCGTACGTTTTTTAAAGCGATGTGTGCCTTTGTATTTTTTATTTTATTGAAAGGGAAAGGGATCTTTTATTTTCGCTAGTATACAGCTGTGTTTTACGAAAGAATTACAGAAGCATGCATTAATACTGCTGTTGATCGCGGAGAAGTAATAGATATTTTCGGCTATATTTTAGGTTGATATGAAGCGAGTTTGCCGTATATAGACTTCACCCAAAAGTCTAGTGGCTTTAGAACAGAGCCTTTCCTAGTAACGGAAGCTTTTATATATGAGCGGCTTCAACTTCAAAATCGAAGGACAACTTTAATTATGAAACAATGTAATATTTTGGTGAGAGGGAATTAAAGACCGATTCTATTCGTAGGAGTTCCCACGAACAGCCATACGGCTTGGGGGAGTTTGACGACGGATGTTTTGCACCAGATTAAAACAAAATGCTTTTCGGAGCGATGTTTTCCATAGATAGCTATCAGCGCTATATCGCTTGACAGTCTTTAGGTGAGAGTGAGAGCAACTTTCACAACAAGGATCTCAAGAAATCCCGCGATGTATACTAAAACAGAACCCTTTTATTCCACCGACCGAGGGGGATATTCTTAAACAAAAAAGACGACGAAATGTTGTCGATTTCTGGAACAAAATTCACACGGGACAAGAGGCCTATTTACGTGCAGATGTGAGCACTCTGAAACGAAGGCTTGAGAAAGTTATTCGTGCCGGACAGAAAGCAATGCTTTGTTCAATACTTTTCGACCTCTTCAATTTGCTCAGCCAGAACAGGTGTTTTAAAAACCGGCCATGTATAATGAGGCATATTTTTTAATTTTCGTAGGGAAAAGAAGCGGGGGAGCGGCGCTGCATGGGGAGAAAATCAACTCTTTGTGTTTTTTCTTTTCTCAGAACGAAGATGCACATATCAGGGAGATGAATAAAGTCAAGGATTCGTAAGTTTGTTACAACGCTGAGCTTTCATCGAGTTTTCGATTATTCTGGGCAATATAAATCAGTTTGCAATCAGTTTACACAGATGTCAACACATTTGTGAGTGTGCCATTTTCATTTGAAAGAGTGGAAGGGAAAGATCTTGAAACGGAAGCGGGTTTGTCCTTCATAGTCTCCGGCGATTGGGTACACAGAAGAATAGTATGCCTGTTTGCGGGTTAGCCTTCCATCATGCAACGCGAGCATCCTCGTTCCCAGGTTTTCTGCGTACTGCGCAAAGTCAGTCCAACGAGCGACTGGGACTGAGACGAATTGTAGAAGATTTGTAGAAGATTGAGGCTACGTTCACACGGGACGGGACGAATTTGGGACCGTGCTCGAATTTGCCCGGTTTTTTCGTTTGAACACGTAGAACTGGTCAAATTTTCATCCATTTTTACCGTTTAAAGCCTGAACCAGACGAGAACCAAAGCACTGTACCAAATTTGTCCGTTTGAGAACTTGAGAACCTAAGAACTTACCGTAGTTCGGAATCAAACATTGCAATTTTATAACTTTTAGTTTGCTCTTTCCAGCTGTGGTGGTTTAATTATTTATTTATCCTTGCCTAAAAGAAAAAAGTTTATAAAATCGATAACATTTTTATCCCAACACTCCTGTGGTCAACTGCGATCAGCCGTTTGATACTTATACCAATTTAAGGTCGACAGAGAGTCAGAGCCCGAATAAATATCAATTGATTGGCTTGCGAAAATGATACTTTTTCCACGTAAAAATATATAACGTATTTTTACGTGTGTTTAGTTAAATACGATTTTTCTTGGTGGCGTAAAAGTCTATATAAAAATTGCGCCCTGTGATTAGTCGTATACCATTCGTATACTGGCGTATGTAATCGAATAAATGCGTGTAAAGATGTCACATTTAAAACTTCGTTATAAATTGATGAACACAAAGAGTGACGTCAGGATAAAAATCGTATACGACTAATCGCATTGTGTAGATCGGCCTTAATCCAGACAAGAATTCCACAAGTTTGAATTGAGCGGCCCATAATGAAAATATAAAATATATAATGGTCTCATAACAATCGTTTAATTACCGTATCGAGAGGACTTGAGATACTAAACTGTTTTAATTTTCGATTAACCCGTGCGTGAGCAATGAGCAGGTTCGGTACTGTGGCTTTGATGAAAGCCAGCTATTGCTTTTTAAAAATAGCCCGCTGACAATGCAATTAGTACTACTACAATAGCACGAAATTTGATTCCTAAAAGCCGGTCCTTTTCTACCCCAAACCTTCAGCTCTAAATTTCAAATATGTGGACGTCGGCAACAATTTTCAACAACGAAGTGTTAGTTATTTGTTTTTCACGCGTTATTCTTGTTTGAATATTTCGCGCAAAAGCGCAAAGTTTATTTGCGACATTTTCGACCAATCAGATACCGCCGAGTTCATTATCGAGCGATGAACATGGAAATTCTCCCAAGGTGTCGTGCAAAACAAACGGGTACTATATTATTCACTTCTGTTAAAAGCCTGTGATATAGACACCGCTTTGTTGAGCATTTCACAACAAAACCGGCAACTATCTGCCGATCGGTTGCCATTTTACGATAAAATGGACTGGCTTTTTACTTGGACTACGCTGTGTTTCTTCCTGGGATGCACGATTCGCGTGCGAAGCGGGGATGTATTCACGGCATTGATCGAAATGGAGAACTTGGTTTACCGTGAAAAAGAGATGATCGTTGGTTTAAAGGACTACTTGTATCAAGAACAAGCCAGGCTGGATAAAATAAAACAGTTTACGGAAAAACTAGTTCAAATACACGACGTTATACCCGAAGGAAGAGTGGAAAACTATTTGGGACATCCTTCAAATGCCTACTTGTTGATCAAGCGGTTTGTGAAAGATTGGTCAGCCATCGAATACATGGCCAAAAACCCTTCAACAGATGGTATGCAATAACCTCGATGTGTAATAGTTGTCAATCTCTCGTTTTACGTGCTAGGATGAATAGATTCTCAACTTATTTTGCTTGAATTTCTGACCTGAAGTACTACTGCGCGTTTCGATCAGGAGGTGTCATATTTTACTGTGTTCTACCAGACTCAGTTCTTATGTCATCATGCTGTCCTTGATAGTTGACAAGTAATGTTGAGAATTTGCATCATAAAAGTTGTCTCGAATTTGATCGCGTGTTTTTTTGCATTAATAATAGTTTAAACGTTACCAGCACCAGATTTACAAGTGAGCTCTTTACTTGTTAATAGTTTAATAATAATAGCAGCCAACAATGGGGAAATAGTATTGTTAATCCATTCATTCAGGCAGGTGGTCTGACGATGTTGGCAGCTACTTAGTCCAGCATTCTTTGACTTGAGAGTAAAAAGGAAATACTCAATCTGCACTTTCACAACCAGAATTGCATATACATTAAATGTCAGTTGAAAGCATTTGCTTGCAGACTATGCACAGAGAATGCCTTGCTAAAGTGTAGTATTCTGTCTAAAGCCATGTTTACACTAGTGCTTTGGCCTAGGTGTAAATGTTGGCCTTGGTGTGAATGTTGTTTATCTGGCCTAGGAACTGGTCTAAGCGAAAAAATCCAGGGCAATAAAGGAGGTGGCCAGCACCAGGCCAGACCTGACCTGAAGCATGATTTTTGTCATGTGGACAGGCTTTACCTAATCCTGATCAATTTTCAACTTAATAGTATAATCTGTATAGAATCCATACTGGTATTTCCCTTTTTTGCCATGTTTGGGATCTTCCAAGTATTTTGTCAATTATATGTTGGCTATTGGATATCATCAACAAGAAAGACAGTTTAAACATGGCATATATTGCCTAGACTTGTTTTAGACCTGGTCCAGGCCAGATCTAGGCCTTTAGTGTAAACATGGCTCAAGTAATAGCAGTCCATTCTAGTTCACAGTTGGAAAATACTGTTGAAAAGCACTGTTTTCTTCCAAATACCATCTGGAGAGTTTTCTCTCCAGCGAAAAATGCTGATTTCAACTACTATATGAGTTGACATTCACAAGTTGTTTTAACACATTGTAGGTTTGTTGGAGATTTTGGACAAACATCGAGGCTGGTTTCCAGACATATCTGATTTCGAAGGTGCAATCGATGCTATATTCCGTGTGCAAGACATCTACAAAGTCAAGGCATTGGATCTTGCAAAGGATTTGGTTCCATCTTCAACCAGAGGTTATCCTATGATTGCAAATGATGCGTTTGAGATTGGCAAGGTCGCATATGAAGCAGAGAAGTACAAAGAAGCTCAGAAATGGTTGGCCGCGGCAGCCATACTTTGGAAGGAAGGAAAAAGGAGTGACGAGGATGACATTGCTGAGATATTGGATTATTTGTCATATGTTGAATATAAGGTTAGTGTATATATTACATTAAGAAGCTTTTGTATCCTGAAATTCACTTATACTGTGGTATAGGAACTTCCACGCTATTAGCTTTCTCTAATGCCAGATATTTGTGCCAACAAATAGAGCCAAAAGCTTCTGAAGCTGTCCAACTAACCCATAGGCAGCATTTTACAAATTTATGACACTTTGCCTTTCCTTTTTAGCTTGGTAATCTACGGAAAGCATATAATCTGACTTTAACAATATTGATGTATGGTAAGGAAACTTCAAATATTTTAAAAAGCATCCTAAGGCTTGGGGGATGGGAGTGCATCACTACCTCCCCCCCTGTCCTTACTAGGCACTAACTTCTGGTTAAGAAAGTAAGCATTTAGTAACACCTGTAACCCCCCTAACTTTCTACCAAATTTTAATGTTTTCAGAATTGATTTCTGAAATGATTTGGCTGAACCTTCTTCATTGCCCTCTTGTAGCTATATAATGCCTTTGTCTCTTGTAGACACATCTTGCCAACATATTTTGAATTGCAACTTAAAGTTTTGTTTGACACAGCTTAGCCTTACCAAATTTTTTTTGAAGAAATCAAGCTCTTAGAGTTTTAGTGGGAATGCAATTTCAATGTTTGTCATCATTTCTTCAGATCCAAGTTTTCAGCGTGCGCAGAAGAACCTCAAGTATTATGCAGATGAGCTGAAATCCACTGGTCAGTTGACAGGTCAGAAGGGTTTGTTGCGTCCGGACGACACTTTGCTACAAGTTGATAATGATGATGATGATGAGGATATTCAAGACACGGCAGAGGAAAAAGATTGGAAAGGATCAAGAGCATTCAAACGTTATTCCAAATTATGTCGATCAGATGCTGATGCTTTATTTAATTTTGTAAGTTGAAACTGATCTTTGTTATAGTACTATTGTTAGGATAGTTGTTTTAAGTTATTTTTCCCTTAAGGTCCAGTAAGGATCATCTCTTATTGATCCAGTGTTACTATACAGGAGGAAACCTAAACTAAACTAACTTTATTTATACTGGATAGCTCTATCAGTTTTAAACTGTTCTTCCTAGAGGTCCACTAAGGATCATCTCTTATTGATCCAGTGTTACTACAGAAGGAAATCTAAACTAAACTAACTTTATTTATACTGGATATTTCTATCAGTTCTAAACTGTTCTTCCTAGAGGTCCAGTAAAGATCATCTCTTATTGATCCAGTGTTACTACAGGAGGAGACCTAAACTAAACTAACTTTATTTATTCTGGATAGCTCTATCAGTTCTAAACTGTTCTTCCTAGAGGTCCAGTAAGGATCATCTCTTATTGATCCAGTGTTACTACAGGAGGAAACCTAAACTAAACTAACCCTATTAATACCAGATAGCTCTATCAGTTAAACCATTTCCTACAGGTACAGCCATTTCGATTCTTCTCTGATACAATTTACATGAATTTATAGACAGTAAGTCAACAACAGCAGCTGAAATGTTGGTATGTCAAAGACAAACCATGGCTGTATCTTCGTGGAATCGGAGTAGAACGTCTCCATGTTTCACCGGAAGTTTTATATTTCCGAAATGTCCTTACCGATCCAGAAATCGAAGTCGTAAAGAGATTGGGAAGACCAAAGGTAATTTTCAGATAATATTAACTGAAGAATTATGTGTTTTTGTGTCGATGTTTCGTGAGAGTGGTGAAGTGGAATGAATTATGATGGATGGTTGAGTTGCTGGGTTTTGGGGGAAGAAGATGACATGTTTACAATTATAATTTTAAATCTGAAAGCCTTTCAAGGTGGAAAGGCACCCGTAGGCCGTATGGCCGTAGTAAACAATTTCGTGTACACATCTTTTTTAATTTAAAAAAAAGCTATGATTATTCTTAGAAAGTCCAAACGAAAAACTGGTTAACCTTATTTTTTAGTTTTGCGATTAGCATTATCATTTCAAAATACAAAATATCGATAAATTATTAAATATATCGGCATTCGACTTCGACAACAGGGTTGAAAATATAATCTACACAATGACTTGTTTAACAGGAACCTGTTATCTTGTTGTATTTCGAAACCTTTTGAAAGTGAAGTCGTGCTTAAAATCACTTTTAATTGACAACATTTTTAGCTACAACTTGTTCAACTTGTTTACTAGCTTGCTATATATATATATACATTATCTTGTTTATCAACTGACGACATGGTCAGATGAACAAGCTGACGACAACACGTTTTTTCATGTTTACTTTTGGCCGTTTGGCTAGACGAAAACACTTGAAAACCATTTGGTGCGTGAAATTCGTTGCGCTGGAAGAATCGATATAATTAAACGAAAATTAAAATATAAATTGTGAAAGTAAACACGTTAAGTTACGTGAGTAATTTCACGTTTTCTCAAATACAAATTTTTGCATGGGAATGCTTTAAAGTCTCGTCAAAACTCAGAAGGCAATTGCAGGTGTTCGTATGTAGATGTGTTGTGCTGTTAATGGTTGTAACTTTGAAATTGAAGGTTGTTTTGTATAATGAATAATATGAAATATAAATGAACCTAATTTAACGGTCCAGCGATAAGAAAACAAACTCTCCACATGCATGGCTTTCAAAATAACTCTCCACATTTCGATCAAAATAATGGCCAAACTTTGAGATGAGATAATCCATAAATAATCATGCATAAACGTTATTTTTACGACAGTTAAAAAGAGCCCTCATACGACATATTAGGACCGGAGAGATTGAGGTTGTCCCATACAGAATTAGTAAAAGGTTTGTACGAAACCTCCCAAATTAAACACTAGGTTACCTAAATTTAGCCTGTCTATGGGGAGGAAAATAGAGACTTCGTATAAGCGCTTTCTCGCCATCCGAAACGGTTTTTGGACGAAAACATTACAGTCTAATTTCTTTTAAAAGTTGAATGAAGGACGCGTTTTCCCTTTCGGCAGGAATCTAATATTTACTTTAGGCACCTTTGTAATACGTAATTTGTTATCTAAATAGTTGCAAAGGGCCCAGATTCGTGACGGACAAACAGGAATCTTAGAACCAGCCCTGTATAGAATAAGCAAAAGGTTTGTGTCACAGCTAAATTCGAAGTTTAAATTTAGTTTAAATAAAAACTCGCGCGCCGTTTTACGTACTTTTAGTCAAATATAAGGATTGCATGGTCTGGCCTATGAGAGATGTGGGAAAGGTGTTTGGTTTTTCATAACTTGTGTTGTAACGGAGAGTTGGTGTTTACTATTACATACGTGACATTCAGTATTGTATCCTTATCCTACCACAGCTTACATTGTTTCCTTTATCTACCTCTATTTGCTTTAAACCCTTACTTACTGTACAGATGACCGTGCCTAACTTCTAACACTGCTTTGGCTAAACGTGCAAGCTTGACTACACTATTTTATCCTACTCTGCTCAGCTCTATTACAAATTTTACTCCTCTTTGCTCTTTCTATCCTTCACTTGCTTCCCAACTATGCTAGTCAGTCTCTTTCTACCCGCTATTACCCCTATTTCACTACTCTCCTAGCTCTACTCCGTATATACCTTTTTACTCTATTCTACCCCTCTCTTGCAAGATCTTTTCAATTCAACTAGCTCCTCTTCTTTTAACTACTTTCTACTTCATTTTGCTCCGATGCGCTCTCTGTATTAATACTGCATGTACTCTCTACACAACTTCTTCATTGTAGTCTACTACAACTGCACTCTACTTCACATTTCTATCCCTAGCTCCGACGAGCAGTAATCTTCAATGAAGATGGGTCTCTTCACACCGTTGATTACAGAATAAGTAAAAGGTTTGTTGTTGTACATCGCAAATCACACACGCATTCATTTTCATTTCGTGTGCTGCTGAGGTTGGATCGTTAAATTTCGATCATTAACAATGGGTTTGGAAAGTGTTGTGTGTTGAATAATGAGTTAACACCCAAGGTGTGAATCTTCTAAATTTAAATAGGTAGAAATAAATATTGAAAAATGAAAAGATATCTTTTAAAATTGATGTCTAAAGGCAAGTAATATACCCTAGTGTAGAGATTGTGATGTACAGCAATGAATCTATTTTCTTTGTTACCCTTTCGACACGTACTTTCTCTATTTGTCGGCAGTACCATCCTTACTATGGTCGATTACCATGGTACCAACCTCACTATGGTCGATTACCATGGTACCAACCTTACTAACGCTTCTCCCTCTACAGACCAAACTATTACTCTAAGTTACCGTTTCATGCCTTACCATACATTGTCTTACCACTAGTATAACCTAACTTACCATGTTACACCATACTTTACCAAATTGTACCATACCTCTACTGTACTGTACCACAGAACGCATATCATACCTTACCAGATCTTACCATACAGTACATTTCCTTGAGATGCAATACCACACCATACAAATCCTTATACCATACAGTTGTACCATACCTTACCTTACGTACCAGACTTAACTTTATTAAACTTTGCCTTTACGTAGTATACTCTACTATACCTTCCTATATCTTACCAACATGCACCTACAACAGACGATACAGTTGTACCATACCCTACCATACCTCACCATACTGATGTTTACCTTTACATAGTATATTCTACTCTACCATACTGTATCTTACCAACATCGCACACCTATAACAGACCATACAGTTGTACCATACCCTACCATACCTCACCATACTGATGTTTACCTTTACATAGTATATTCTACTCTACCATACTGTATCTTACCAACATCGCACACCTATAACAGACCATACGGTTGTACCATAACCTACCATACTTCACCATATACTGATGTTTACCTTTACATAGTATATTCTACTCTACCATACCGTATCTTACCAACATCGCACACCTATAACAGACCATACAGTTGTACCATACCCTACCATACCGACGCACTAAACTCTGACACAACTTAACACCCTGATCTCCGGCAGCTGATCATTGCAAAATACTTCTTTTTCGTTAGCTAAAGCGAGCGGTTATACAGCATCCTGAAACAGGGAACCTAGAACCAGCCGATTATAGAATCAGCAAAAGGTTTGTTGTTGTACATCCATCTATAGTCACAAGCATCCACTGTTTCCCCCCAAAAACAACAGATATCCACCGTTAAATCTTTCGTAAAGGTCAATATATAAAATATTTCTAAAATTTGAAAACTAAAACATGATTTTACAAAATATAATTAAAATATAAAAGTCTGAATCCGATTAAGGCGATAAATATGATAGTCTTCAGAATAACAAAATTAACTATTTACTAGTTAATGATAGCCATCAAACGTAAATTAAACTCGAATTAAAATTGAAATTTAAAGATTTAAAGTCTTGTGTTAAAATATGTGAATGTACAGCAATGATCAGGGCTTCACCCCCCGGGATAAACTTATAGTCTAGAGTAAAATATTCTTTCAACTTTCAAGCGTAATAACTTATTACTATAATGATTAATCATTAACCACATTTATAAAACCGGTAAAGATATACTTCAGGGGCCAGTTGTTCAAAGCTAGATTATCGCTATTATCATAAATTTAATTTGCTTTTAAGTGCTGTTTTAAAATATTTCTGTTTGCCAGTTTATTTTAAAACTTATAACTTAAAATTCTTTTGGATACAAATTGTTAAAGTTCAGATATAGCTGCTGGTGTGTTTCATTTCAAAACCTGGTTGAACAAAGTTCTTCTGGTAATGAACTACTGGCCCTAGGGGTTATTCATAACTGATATCAAAGACTAGTACACTTTAATGAATTAACCAAACTCACGTTAAATCATTCCAATCCTTTGTTACATTCATTTATTCTGCATGAACTATCATTAAAGTAGTTACCAGGCCTTTGGTTGAAGCTTGAAGAATCTCGTGAAGTTAACAAGCTCAGCCTTTTGTAAGGCGATGACGAGCAACCCTCCCCTCCCTCCCCCTTATTTTAAGACCATAGCATTTTGGTGAACCCCGTTTGTTTTTCAAAATATCAGCGGTTGGTTGAAAGATTCCGAGGATCCTGTGATAAGACGTATCAGCAAGAGGAGCGAAGAATTAACTGGACTGACATTTGCCACGGCAGAAGAATTACAGGTTAGTCATACCGAACTATATAAGCTAACTTTTATTCTTTTGAGCTGGCTAATGTCGTTAAAATACATTTCGACGGTCTCCGTGTTTAATACTACAGGAGAAAACCTAAACTAAACTAACTTTATTAATACTGGATAGCTCTATCAGTTCTAAACTGTTCTTCCTAGAGGTCCAGTAAGGATCATCTCTGATTGATCCAGTGTTACTACAGGAGGAAACCTAAACTAAACTAATTTTATTTATACTGGATAGCTCTATCAGTTCTAAACTGTTCTTCCTAGAGGTCCAGTAAGGATCATCTCTTATTGATCCAGTGTTACTACAGGAGGAAACCTAAACTAAACTAACTTTATTTATACTGGATAGCTCTATCAGTTCTAAACTGTTCTTCCTAGAGGTCCAGTAAGGATCATCTCTTATTGATCCAGTGTTACTACAGGAGGGAACCTAAACTAAACTAACTTTATTTATACTGGATAGCTCTATCAGTTCTAAACTGTTCTTCCTAGAGGTCCAGTAAGGATCATCTCTTATTGATCCAGTGTTACTACAGGAGGAAACCTAAACTAAACTAACTTTATTTATACTGGATAGCTCTATCAGTTCTAAACTGTTCTTCCTAGAGGTCCAGTAAGGATCACCTCTTATTGATCCAGTGTTACTACAGGAGGAAACCTAAACTAAACTAACTTTATTATACTGGATAGCTCTATCAGTTCTAAACTGTTCTTCCTAGAGGTCCAGTAAGGATCATCTCTTATTGATCCAGTGTTACTACAGGAGGAAATCTAAACTAAACTAACTTTATTTATACTGGATAGCTCTATCAGTTCTAAACTGTTCTTCCTAGAGGTCCAGTAAGGATCATCTCTTATTGATCCAGTGTTACTACAGGAGGAAACCTAAACTAAACTAACTTTATTTATACCGGATAGCTCTATCAGTTCTAAACTGTTCTTCCTAGAGCTCCAGTAAGGATCATCTCTGTAATTTTTTGTTCGTTTGTAGGTGAACACGTACGGTATGGGGGGCCATTATGAGCCGCATTATGACCACGCACAGGTAAGAGAAGTTGAATTTTAAAATTCATATATTTCATTACAGTCTTGGCTAGACCTATTTCCTCCTCATAGAAACGATTTTCATTCGACATTTTGGAGAAATTCCAAGCTAAACAATCCATTCATTTAAACCATTCCCTCGATGGAAAAAAATAACCAAAACATATTTTAATATATTTATCCAAATAACTGAAAAATAATTTTCAAAAGCAGTAAATTTCATCATATATTAATTTAATTACTGTCGAGTTTTTGTTCGTTAAATTGTAGCTAATATAAATATACGTTATTTATATATGTATTCTCTTTTATTTATGAGTCAAGTCTGAGTTTAATGCCATTGCATATAACATTTTTAAAACACTTAAAAGTTCATTCTTATACGGAAAGTTTTAAGTTCTAAGTTAAAGTAATTGATGTAAACGTTTATCTATTCAGATCCTACGTGATTAAGTTAATTAACTAATAATTTGTTCTAATTAACACTGATTAAATCAATTAAACTAATTTTCAGGAGCACGAAGATAAATTCTCAGACTTGGGAACTGGGAATAGGCTTGCGACATTGCTTTTTTATGTAAGTCTGTTAACTACGGTAGCGACGTGACCCTTTGTTATCCAGGCACTTTGTCTTTCAGGATGACGAGGAAAAATTTCCCAGTTTGGGGACTGGAAATAGAATAGCCACTCTGCTTTTTTATGTAAGTTAGCTCGAGTGAGAAGAAGACTGGTAACGACACGCTAGGTGATGGATCGGAGTGACTGAAAAGACACGGTTTTAACCTGTGTCAACGTTTGGCTTTTGTTTACCTGGGCCGGCTGTACGGAGGCTGGATAGCGCTATCCACCGGATAGTGTTTTTTTAACCGTTCTAAAAATGCTCGAAAAGCGATAAAATTTCATTTTTGGAACCAACAATTACAAAAGAGGATCCTCGATTTAGGAATACTAAGATTTAATGAAAGCTCTAGCAAACGACGCGCAATTTTATTAAAATATCATATTATATATGTGGTCCATCTTATTCCCAGTAATCTTTACCTGTCCTTTCATTCCAGATGAGCGACGTTGAGCTGGGAGGCGGAACAGCATTTATCAACGTCGGTGCACTAGTGGAACCTCGAAAGGTTTGAAAAAAGATTCGTTAATTTTTAACATCTCTCCTAAAACAATACATGGACGATACATATTGATGATCCAGTGTTACTACAGGAGGAAACCTAAACTAAACTAACTTTATTTATACTGGATAGCTCTATCAGTTCTAAACTGTTCTTCTAGAGATCCAGTAAGGATCATCTCTTATTGATCCAGTGTTACTACAGGAGGAAACCTAAACTAAACTAACTTTATTTATACTGGATAGCTCTATCAGTTCTAAACTGTTCTTCCTAGAGGTCCAGTAAGGATCATCTCTTATTGATCCAGTGTTACTACAGGAGGAAATCTAAACTAAACTAACTTTATTTATACTGCATGGATAGCTCTATCAGTTCTAAACTGTTCTTCCTAGAGGTTCAGTAAGGATCGTCTCTTATTGATCCAGTGTTTTCACGTGCGATTCTCTCATGAAGGGGATACCTCATTCATTTAGTTCTAATCAATTCTTCCATTTCATTCATAATCAGGGCGATGGAGTTTTTTGGTATAACTTGCTGAAGAATGGGAATGGTAATGACAACACGCGCCATGCCGCATGCCCTGTATTTGTTGGAACAAAATGGGGTGAGTGTAAAAACAATGCGCGAAGGCGGGAAAGGCCTGGAACTAGAAACACAATCAACCATTTTACTCTATTTAATCACTTTTATTCGAGTGTTTTTGATAAAGCAGTCTTCACTTAATAGCTTCAAAACGTTTTGACATTCTCGGGATAGCAGTTCACTTGTCCATTCTTCGTATAAAAAGAGTATCGCTGCAAATTTTCTGCATGAAAAATATTTTCCAAACGGATCGTTTATTTTTTTTATTAGTGGCAAACAAATGGATTCACGAAAAAGGACAAGAATTTCTCCACAAGTGTTCGTTAAATCAATGGGAATAAATAATCTATTTATATATTTATATTTTTCTAAGCTGCCGCGAAACACCAAAAATTTATAGCAATGTACAATAACAGCACGCATGCTCAAACGACTCTTGTACGCAGGCTACGCGCGGTTCGGGCTACATAGTTCTATAAGACACCTATACGACAACGATAAAAGATTAAAACTCCTCCCCCAGGAAATTTAAATTTGCAGTCCGGAAAAAGCCATTTCTTTATTCTTGCATTTCATATAAAAATAAGTAAAACGCACTTAGATCTTGCCTTATGCATACAGAATTAACAGAATTATATAATTTAAAATTATAATTTAACACTGCTAAATATTATATTGCGAGGTAAATGCCGTTGGCAAATTCATAGTATATATTTTGTAAATTAATGAAATAACATTAGAAATAATGAAATAAAGCTAACTTTTTAAACCGCATTTCATATTTTCATCTAGAAAATTTTTGTAATGTTCGAAATCTGTTAGTTGTGAAGAACTACTTTGTGATCGACCACTAAACGTTTTGTAGAACTTAACTTTTGTGATGATTACTAAATGTTTTGTAGAACTGGGTGAATCAATTATGAGGTTTGGCACTTCACTCGATGCAGGTAAATTCTCAGTGGCAAGACCGTAGGCCAAGACCAAGGCATAACGTATCTTACCAACATTACACACCTACAACAGACCATACAGTTGTACCATACCCTACCATACTTCACCATACTGACGTTTACCTTTACATAGTATATTCTACTCTACCATACCGTATCTTACTACCAACATCACACACCTATAACAGACCATACAGTTGTACCATACCCTACCATACCTCACCATATACTGATGTTTACCTTTACATAGTATATTCTACTCTACCATACTGTATCTTACCAACATCGCACACCTACAACAGACCATACAGTTGTACCATACCTTACCATACTTCACCATACTGACGTTTACCTTTACATAGTATATTCTACTCTACCATACCGTATCTTACCAACATCGCACACCTATAACAGACCATACAGTTGTACCATACCCTACCATACCTCACCATATACTGATGTTTACCTTTACATAGTATATTCTACTCTACCATACTGTATCTTACCAACATCGCACACCTATAACAGACCATACAGTTGTACCATACCCTACCATACCGACGCACTAAACTCTGACACAACTCAACACCCTGATCTCCGGCAGCTGATCATTGCAAAATACTTCTTCAAAAGCGAGCGGTTATACAGCATCCTGAAACAGGGAACCTAGAACCAGCCGATTCTAGAATCAGCAAAAGGTTTGTTGTACATCCATCTATAAGTTAGTAAGTTAAGTGGTAAATCTCTTAGTAAATCGCCCTTGGAAGCTCTACTAGGAAAATTTTTCTATCTCGTTCCTTGACACACATCAGCGAGATGAGGTCACATCGACAGTCGGTAAATTTCTACCTCAAACAGGACGAGACAACGAATGCTGACACGAACCAACCAACCACACAACCAAACTCAAACTAACCTAAAACATTCAAACATATCTTTAGGCGGCGACGAAGCTCCCGAGAGCCCGGGTGGACGACGTGAAAATCTCTCGCTCGACGGCGAGAACTCGCCTGTGGAATTCTCGACGGTGAGTCTTTGATGATTCAGTAAACTTCGAAGATTCCTATCCTTTTCAATATTTCATGTTTGCAGTTCCATTGTGTTCTACTTTGCATAATTGTAGGCTCCTACTAAACACTGTCCGAGATGACTGCCCGGGATGACTGCTTCAGATGACTGCCTGAGATAACTGCTCGAGATGACTGCCCGAGATGACTGCCTGAGATGACTGCCTGGGATGACTGCCCGAGATGACTGCCTGAGATGACTACCCGAGATTACTGCCTGAGATGACTGCCCGAGATGACTGCCCGGGATGATTGCCCGAGATGACTGCCCGAGATGACTGCCTGAGATGACTACCCGAGATTACTGCCCGAGATGACTGCCCAGGATGACTGCCCGGGATGACTGCTTTAGATGACTACCCGAGATGACTGCTTCAGATGACTGCCTGAGATAACTGCCTGAGATGACTGCCCGAGATGACTGCCTGAGATGACTGCCCGAGTTGATTGCCCGAGATGACTGGCCGAGATGACTGCCTGAGATGACTGCTTGAAATGACTGCCTGGGATGACTGTCCGAGATGATTGCCCGAGATGACTGCCCGAGATGGCTGTCAATTTACATCCTGTGGACAGGTGCTGCAAGGCCAACGCCATCCAGAGTATGGAGTCCTAATCATTTTGTTCTATTATTGCTAGCCAAAGAACTGCCAACGATGACCTTCTCGGAGCAGAACAAAAACTATTCGGAGGCATGTCATTTAGTGTTATCAGTTAACTGGACTTTGTGAGAGTTTTCTTGCAAAATGTTTGCCAAGGTAATTATTTTAAGAGATCATAAAGACCTTGTAATGTTTCTCATGGTATACTGATCTGTGTTGTTTTCTGTGATTAAGTGATGTTTTTCTTCATGTTATTTATCACTGAAGCTAAAGAATTGAGATACAACAATCTTTGACTGACTTTAGGTGTAAGACGTTCGCCCAGCTATTGTAGACCGCATGGAATCGATTCAAGTCCTTTAAAAATTTGTGAATCAAGATGAGAATGAACTTAGTGAATCTGTAATTGCTGCTATAATGTTTTGGCTAAAATATAAAAAAAACTGTTGTATGTCTCCAAAACAAAGGAGCTTATATTTATGATACCAAAAAGTACAGGATTGTTTGACATCAGAAATACAAAGAATTCGGCACACAGCGACAATTCACCTTTTAAAACGAAACCAAAAAACTAGAAGCCAGAAACAAATCGTGCTTCAAAACAAAACTAGAATGCACTGCTTTTAAAATGTTGAAATATAGGAAAGGACAACTTTTTTCTAGGCTTTTAGTGATTCGTTTACAGTAACATCGCTCACGATGATGTTCGGAGTTGATCGGCATGTTATCGTACATTATCATACCACGTGATCTGCTATGATCACATGGTAATTATTGCCTAAAAAACTAATCTCAACGTTAAAAAAAAATTTCTTTAGATTGGTGGCGATCGAAGGTGGACAGCAAGATCGAAGCTCAGCAAGATTGAAGATTGTTCGAGGAAGAAGGAGTTCGCCGTTGACTAAAAGGTGGGTTCCGGCGATTATATGCGTAATCTGCGGTTGCTTTGTCCGACCCCAGTAGGGGGACCGTTTGCCTAGAGCGTTTTGGTCCCCCGCACGCTGCTAGTTCCCACTTGTAGGCCTTTACACTAATCTACGGGAAGGCCGTAGGCCTTCCTTAAGGAGTACAGTGTAGCTGAGCCGAACCCTTTTTTTTCGTTGTATATAGGTTTATCTGAACAGCTAGTTGTCAAGATGAAGGTGACTCGCCCGGCCAAATTCAAAATGGCGATGCCAAAGAAAACCATCCACGTGGACCGTTCGCGGACCTTTCTGAGCAAGATTGTTGTGCTGTCTGGTCAAAGTTAAGTATTTTACTTTGATGTTTGTGTGCCTTCTGCTAATTGTTGGCCAGAAATAACAAAAAGCCATATACAATATGAAATATTCTGCGTACAAGGTTATCTAAAGTTTCGAGCTTAATTCTGCCTGCAATGATGATAATTTTTTACTGAAAATTTATGTCATGAGCAATTTCCGCACCCATAGACTGAAGCAGAACTGAACATTTTGTCATTAACGTTTATCTCAACAGCCAGTTATCAAGACGAACGTCAAGAGAACAGTTGAAATAGAAAATAGAAATCAGTTCAAGACTCGCCCGGCCGCCGAATTCAAAATGGCGATCCCATCCACGTGGACCGTTCGCGGACCTTTCCGAGCAAGATTGTTGTGCTGTCTGGTCAAAGTTAAGTATTTTACTTTACTGTTTATGTGCCTTCTGCTAAAACTAGACAATAATTAAGATAGTTAAAAATGCAATTTTATATTAATAATGTCTTCTTATATTCAAGATTTTCCTTGGTCAACATTGGAAGTGAACAGAGGTAATTCGATTGTTCCTTCAAAAGTTATATCAGCCTTGCAGCTGAAATTCTTGTAGTGACCTTGTAATACATATCAACTGCCCGGTTGCTGCAACTAGGATCTTTTTTTGGAAAATCGTCAGGCAGTCACAAATTTTGTTAAGATTACTAAGTTAACATTGCTTCTATGCTCACTATATGTCACCAGTAATAAATTCCTGTGGTGGTCTTTAAATAAATATAGCAACCATAGTTATATGTAGAGGGATGAAGTATAACCATAGAATACCTGACCAAAAACTAGACAATAGTTAAGATAGTTGAAAATGGAATTTTATGTTAATCATGTCTTATTTATATATCTATATTCAAGATTTTTCTTGGTCAAGAGTGCAACATGAGCTGTGGATATGAACTTTACTGTCAGATGAACATTGGAAGTGACAAGATTTCTTCACAGAGGTAATTTGATTTTGTCATGGATGGTCAGCATTTGATTTTAAAAAGCCACTACATTGTTGAGATGACAACTATGAAATTGAAATTTGCTTCTATGTTCACCATGTGTGAAACCAATGATGAAACTTGATGCTATAACAGCTGAATCAGTCTGGCTGCTTACTAAATTATTATTATTACGGATTATTCCTGTGGTGGTCTTACAATAAATATCCACGAAAAAGTGGGAGAACTTGGGAGAAATTTTTCTAATTTCCCTGTGATTTATATTCTGTAGTACTCAGAAGGGTGATACCCAGTTTTTCTGTCTTCAAATAAAATAGTGACATATGTCTGGGTTGAATATATGCATGTGACACATTCTTTTTATCGAAAATGGCAAAAATATAATTGGCATAAAAGAGATGACTAAAGTAAGATAATGAGTAATATCTTTTAATAATGATGTCAGGTTGAAAATACAAACTTTGCTGCCACTTTTTGCCTAAAAGGATTGATGAAATGCTTTTTCTCTTTAGAATGAATGAAGTTGAAGAAAGTTGAAAGGCACCCCTGAAGAACCTGAATTATTTTAGCCCTATCCTAGATTCATTAATTAATATATTTTAGTGTGTGATAACATGTGTGAAATGTGATCAATTATGTGACAATTTTCAAAACTTGGATTTATAAAGAGAAATTATTCTTTGTAAAGTTTAAGAAGTAAACCTTTTTTGTCTGGTGGTGTTAGTGTTTTGATTTTGCATGTTTTTCTGTGTGCTTTCACAATTGAAAAGATTTTGGCAGTTGCTTCTAAATGTTTTTTGAAAAGTTTAAGAAGAAACTTGATTTTTGTCTTGTGGTGTTTGTTGTTTCGATTTTGCATGTTTTTCCGTGTGCTTTCACAATTGAAAAGATTTTGGCAGTTGCTTCTAAATGTTTTTTGAAAAGTTTAAGAAGAAACCTGATTTTTGTCTTGTGGTGTTTGTTTTGTTTCGATTTTGCATGTGTTTCCTTGTGCTTTCACAATTGAAAAGATTTTGGCAGTTGCTTTGGTTTTTTCTTATACTTCTTTTCTCTTTAATTTCTTCTTAGTTTTAGTTTTTGTTCTAAATATATTTTCTCTTATTTTTTTGATGAAATTTTTTTTTTTACTTTAGTGTTGAAGAAAGTTGAAAGGTACCCAGATTCATTAATTAATATGTTTTAGTGTGAAATGTGATGAATTATGTGACAATTTTCAAAACTTGGATTTATAAAGATAACTTTTTTCTTTGTAAAGTTTAAGAAGTAAACCTTTTTCATCTGGTGGTGTTAGTGTTTTTATTTTGCAAGTTCTTCTGTGTGACTTGACAATTCTAAATTAAACCTACTAATATTTTTTAAGTTAAAAAAAAACCTGTTAGTATTATCTTCTATTTATCTAGTTTTTTCTTTTTTTTCTCTCTAGTTTTCTTTTCTAGTTTTTACTTCTATTTCTCTAGTTTTTTTTCTACTTAGTTTTTTTTCTCTAGTTTTTTTTCTCTCTAGTTTTTTTTACTCTAGTTTTTACTTCTATTTCTCTAGTTTTCTTTCTATTTTTTTACTTAGTTTTTTTTCTCTAGTTTTTTTTTCTCTCTAGGTTTTTTAATCTAGTTTTTACTTCTATTTCTCTAGTTTTCTTTCTATTTTTCTACTTAGTTTTTTTTTCTCTAGTTTTTTTTCTCTCTAGTTTTTTTTACTCTAGTTTTTACTTCTATTTCTCTAGTTTTTTTTCTATTTTTCTACTTAGTTTTTTTTTCTCTAGTTTTTTTTTCTCTCTAGTTTTTTTTACTCTAGTTTTTACTTCTATTTCTCTAGTTTTCTTTCTATTTTTTTACTTAGTTTTTTTCTCTAGATTTTTTTTCTCTCTAGTTTTTTTTACTCTAGTTTTTACTTCTATTTCTCTAGTTTTTTTCTATTTTTCTACTTAGTTTTTTTTTCTCTCTAGTTTTTCTTACTCTAATTTTACTTCTATTTCTCTAGTTTGTTTCTATTTTTCTACTTTGTTTTTTTTCTCTAGTTTTTTTCTCTCTCCAGTTTTTTTTACTCTAGTTCTAGCTTACTTCTATTTCTCTAGTTTTTTTTCTATTTTTTTACTTAGTTTTTTTGTCTAGTTTTTTTTTGTCTAGTTTTTTTCTGTCTAGTTTTTTTTCTCTAGTTTTTACTTCTATTTCTCTTGTTTTTTTTCTATTTTTCTACTTAGTTTTTTTGTCTAGTTTTTTTTTTCTCTAGTTTTTACTTCTATTTTTCTAGTTTTTTCTATTATTCTAGTTGTTTTTTTCTATTTTTCTAGTTAGTTTTTTGTCTAGTGTTTTTTTCTAGTTTTTTTTTCTCCAGTTTTTTTTTCTAGTTTTTCTTCTATTTCTCTAATTTTTTTATTTTTCTAGTTTTCTAGTTAGTTTTTATGTCTATTTTTTTCTCTAGTATTTTTTTCTCTGTAGTTTTTTTTACTCTAGTTTTTACTTCTATTTCTCTAGTTTTTTTCTATTTTTCTAGTTAGTTTTTATGTCTATTTTTTTTCTAGTTTTTTTTCTAGTTTTTTCTATCTATTTCTCTAGTTTTTTTTCTAGTTTTTTAGTTTTTCTTCTATTTCTCTAGTTTTTTTTACTAGTTTTCTAGTTTTCTAGTTAGTTTTTTTGTCTAGTTTTCTAGTTAGTTTATTTGTGTAGTTTTTTTTGTCTAGTTTTTTTTTCTAGTTTTTTCTATCTATTTCTCTAGTTTTTTTTTTATTTTTCTTAAATTTTACAAAGAAAAAAGTCAAGCCACACACAGGTAGCCCAAGACAGACACAGGTAGCCCAAGACATAATACTTCGTAAAAAAAATTTTCGGAGAATATTAAAGAAATCTTTTTGAGGACGAAAACTTTTTTAGACGAAGTATTATGTCTTGGGCTACCTGTGTCTGTCTTGGGCTACCTGTGTCTGGATTGACCCTTTTGGCCAATTAAGAAGCCATTTTAGCATTATAAGACAGTTTTTGAACAGTTCAAAAAGTGGTCAAAATTGACCAAAATGGTAAGGGGTAAGCCTTACCATTTTGGCCAATTTTGACCACTTTTTGATTCTTCTAAAAACCAACCAAATATGCTCTAAAAATAAAAGATATTAGTCTTAGGAAGCCATTTTGGCCAATTTTGACCACTTTTTGATCGTTCCAAAAACCAACCAAATACGCTCTAAAATGAAAGATATTAGTCTTAAGAAGCCATTTTTAGCATTTTAAGACAGTTGTTGAACAGTTCAAAAAGTGGTCAAAATTGACCAAAGGGGTAAGCCTTACCATTTTGGCCAATTTTGACCACTTTTTGATTCTTCTAAAAACCAACCAAATATGCTCTAAAAATAAAAGATATTAGTCTTAGGAAGCCATTTTTAGCATATTAAGATAGTTTTTGAACAGTTCAAAAAGTGTCAAAATTGACCAAAATGGTAAGGGGTAAGCCTTACCATTTTGGCCAATTTTGACCACTTTTTGATCGTTCCAAAAACCAACCAAATATGCTCTAAAATGAAAGATATTAGTCTTAAGAAGCCATTTTTAGCATTTTAAGACAGTTGTTGAACACTTCAAAAAGTGGTCAAAATTGACCAAAGGGGTAAGCCTTACCATTTTGGCCAATTTTGACCACTTTTTGATCGTTCCAAAAACCAACCAAAATATGCTCTAAAATGAAAGATATTAGTCTTAGGAAGCCATTTTAGCATTTTAAGACAGTTTTTGAACACTTCAAAAAGTGGTCAAAATTGACCAAAATGGTAAGGGGTAAGACTTACCGTTTTGGCCAATTTTGACCACTTTTGATCGTTCCAAAAAAAAATATGCTCTAAAATGAAAGATATTAGTCTTAGGAAGCCATTTTTAGCATTTCAAGACAGTTTTCGAACAGTTCAAAAAGTGGTCAAAATTGACCAAAATGGTAAGGGGTAAGACTTACCGTTTTGGCCAATTTTGACCACTTTTTGATCGTTCCAAAAACCAACCAAATACGCTCTAAAATGAAAGATATTAGTCTTAGGAAGCCATTTTTAGCATTTTAAGACAGTTTTTGAACACTTCAAAAAGTGGTCAAAATTGACCAAAATGATAAGGGGTAAGACTTACCGTTTTGGCCAATTTTGACCACTTTTTGATCGTTCCAAAAACCAACCAAATATGCTCTAAAATGAAAGATATTAGTCTTAGGAAGCCATTTTTAGCATTTCAAGACAGTTTTTGAACACTTCAAAAAGTGGTCAAAATTGACCAAAATGGTAAGGGTAAGACTTACCGTTTTGGCCAATTTTGACCACTTTTTGATCGTTCCAAAAACCAACCAAATACGCTCTAAAATGAAAGATATTAGTCTTAAGAAGCCATTTTTAGCATTTTAAGACAGTTGTTGAACAGTTCAAAAAGTGGTCAAAATTGGTAAGGGGTAAGTAAAATTTACGACTTCTTCAATGTTCCAAACACCAACCAAATATGCTCAAAACCAAACAGATTAGTCCTAGGAAACAGTTTTAGAAAATTTTGAAAAGTCGTCAAAATTGACCAAAATAGTAAGGGGTAAGGCTTACCTTTTTTGTCAAAATTGACGAATTTTTCAATGTTCCAAAAACCAACCAAATATGCTCTAAAATGAAAGATTTTAGTCTTAGGAAGCCATTTTTAGCATTTTAAGACATTTTTTGAACAGTTCAAAAAGTCGTCAAAATTGACCAAAATAGTAAGGGGTAAGCCTTAGTGCCTTACTATTTTTGCCAATTTTGACCACTTTTTGATCGTTCCAAAAACCAACCAAATACGCTCTAAAATGAAAGATATTAGTCTTAAGAAGCCATTTTTAGCATTTTAAGACAGTTGTTGAACAGTTCAAAAAGTGGTCAAAATTGACCAAAGGGGTAAGCCTTACCATTTTGGCCAATTTTGACCACTTTTTGATTCTTCTAAAAACCAACCAAACATGCTCTAAAAATAAAAGATATTAGTCTTAGGAAGCCATTTTTAGCATATTAAGATAGTTTTTGAACAGTTCAAAAAGTGTCAAAATTGACCAAAATGGTAAGGGGTAAGCCTTACCATTTTGGCCAATTTTGACCACTTTTTGATCGTTCCAAAAACCAACCAAATATGCTCTAAAATGAAAGATATTAGTCTTAAGAAGCCATTTTTAGCATTTTAAGACAGTTGTTGAACACTTCAAAAAGTGGTCAAAATTGACCAAAGGGGTAAGCCTTACCATTTTGGCCAATTTTGACCACTTTTTGATCGTTCCAAAAACCAACCAAATATGCTCTAAAATGAAAGATATTAGTCTTAGGAAGCCATTTTTAGCATTTTAAGACAGTTTTTGAACACTTCAAAAAGTGGTCAAAATTGACCAAAATGGTAAGGGGTAAGCCTTACCATTTTGGCCAATTTTGACCACTTTTTGATCGTTCCAAAAACCAACCAAATATGCTCTAAAATGAAAGATATTAGTCTTAGGAAGCCATTTTTAGCATTTCAAGACAGTTTTTGAACACTTCAAAAAGTGGTCAAAATTGACCAAAATGGTAAGGGGTAAGACTCACCGTTTTGGCCAATTTTGACCACTTTTTGATCGTTCCAAAAACCAACCAAATACGCTCTAAAATGAAAGATATTAGTCTTAGGAAGCCATTTTTAGCATTTTAAGACAGTTTTTGAACACTTCAAAAAGTGGTCAAAATTGACCAAAATGGTAAGGGGTAAGACTTACCGTTTTGGCCAATTTTGACCACTTTTTGATCGTTCCAAAAACCAACCAAATACGCTCTAAAATGAAAGATATTAGTCTTAAGAAGCCATTTTTAGCATTTTAAGACAGTTGTTGAACAGTTCAAAAAGTGGTCAAAATTGACCAAAGGGGTAAGTAAAATTTACGACTTCTTCAATGTTCCAAACACCAACCAAATATGCTCAAAACCAAACAGATTAGTCCTAGGAAACAGTTTTAGAAAATTTTGAAAAGTCGTCAAAATTGACCAAAATAGTAAGGGGTAAGGCTTACCTTTTTTGTCAAAATTGACGAATTTTTCAATGTTCCAAAAACCAACCAAATATGCTCTAAAATGAAAGATTTTAGTCTTAGGAAGCCATTTTTAGCATTTTAAGACATTTTTTGAACAGTTCAAAAAGTCGTCAAAATTGACCAAAATAGTAAGGGGTAAGCCTTAGTGCCTTACTATTTTTGCCAATTTTGACCACTTTTTGATTGTTCCAAAAACCAACCAAATATGCTCTAAAATGAAAGATATTAGTCTTAGGAAGCAATTTTTAGCATTTTAAAACAGATTTTTCAACAGTTCAAAAAGTGGTCAAAAAGTGGTCAAAATTGACCAAAATGGTAAGAAGTAAGCCTTACCATTTTGGCCAATGGTAAGGGGTAAGCCTTACCTTTTTTGTAAAAATTGACGACTTCTTCAATGTTCCAAAAACTAACCAAATATCCTTAAAATGAAAGATATTAGTCTTAGGAAGGCATTTTTAGCATTTTAAGACAGCTTTTAAACAGTTCAAAAAGTCGTCAAAATTGACCAAAATAGTAAGGGGTAAGGCTTACCATTTTGGTCAAAATTGACGACTTTTTTAATGTTAAAAAAACTTACCTAATTTGCCCTAAAATGAAAGATATTAGTCTTAGGAAGCAATTTTTAGCATTTTAAGACAGTTTTTGAACAGTTCAAAAAGTCGTCAAAATTGACCAAAATGGTAAGGGGTAATATTCTGGATGGCGTTGGCCTTGCATCACCTGTCCACAGGATGTAAATTGACAGCCATGTCGGGCAGTCATCTCAGCCAGTCATCTCAGGCAGTCATCTCGGGCAGTCATCTCAGGCAGTCATCTCGGGCAGTCATCTCGGGCAGTCATCTCGGGCAATCATCCCGGGCAGTCATCTCGGCCAGTCATCTCAGGCAGTCATCTCGGGCAGTCATCATCTCGGGCAGTCATCTCGGGCAGTTATCTCAGGCAGTCATCTCGGGCAATCATCTCGGGCATTCATCTCGGGCAGTCATCCCGGGCAGTCATCCCGGGCAGTCACCTCAGGCAGTCATCTCGGCCAGTCATCTCGGGCAATCAACTCGGGCAGTCATCTCAGGCAGTCATCTCGGGCAGTCATCCCAGGCAGTCATCTCAGGCAGTCATCTCAGGCAGTCATCTCAGGCAGTCATCTCGGCCAGTCATCTCGGCCAGTCATCTCGGGCAATCATCTCGGGCATTCATCTCGGGCAGTCATCCCGGGCAGTCATCCCGGGCAGTCACCTCAGGCAGTCATCTCGGCCAGTCATCTCGGGCAGTCATCTCAGGCAGTCATCTCGGGCAATCATCTCGGCCAGTCATCTCGGCCAGTCATCCCGGGCAGTCATCCCGGGCAGTCACCTCAGGCAGTCATCTCGGCCAGTCATCTCGGCCAGTCATCTCAGGCAGTCATCTCGGGCAATCATCTCGGCCAGTCATCTCAGGCAGTCATCTCGGGCAGTCATCTCAGGCAGTCATCTCGGGCAATCATCTCGGGCATTCATCTCGGGCAGTCATCCCGGGCAGTCATCCCGGGCAGTCACCTCAGGCAGTCATCTCGGCCAGTCATCTCGGCCAGTCATCTCGGGCAGTCAACTCGGCCAGTCATCTCGGGTAGTCATCTCGGGCAGTCATCTCAGACAGTCATCTCGGGCAGTCATCTCGGGCAGTCAACTCGGCCAGTCATCTCGGGCAGTCATCTCGGGCAATCATCTCAGGCAGTCATCTCGGCCAGTCATCTCGGCCAGTCATCTCAGGCAGTCATCTCGGCCATTCATCTCAGGCAGTCATCTCGGCCAGTCATCTCGGGCAATCAACTCGGGCAGTCATCTCGGGCAGTCATCTCAGGCAGTCATCTCGGGCAGTCATCTCAGGCAGTCATCTCGGGCAATCATCTCGGGCAGTCATCTCAGGCAGTCATCTCGGGCAGTCATCTCGGGCAGTCATCTCAGGCAGTCATCTCGGCCAGTCATCTCGGGCAGTCATCTCAGGCAGTCATCTCGGGAAACCCATGCATCTTTTGCCACACTGAAACCTTACTTCCAAAACTTACACCTAATAAATCAATCGAAAAATCAACTTCTTCTATTGACACTTCACATGCTCAAACCACCACCTGCCTAGTTACCAGTCACTTGTCTTAGCCACTACACCATCATGACTGCTCTTGAATTCCATACACCTTTTGCCACACTTAAACCTTTCTCCCAACACTCCACTCAATCCTGTCTCCCCTCCACTTACAATTTTCCTTCTTCTCGACTTCGAATCCTTTTCTGACATATTACAAGTCAACAACATGAAATGCTATTACTTTAAAAGTCCTTTATTGTTTAATGAATTAATTGAAACTTCTTTCATTGTCATAGAGAAAACAATTCTTTTTTGCCTATGGAATTGTTAAATGTTCATGAATTTTGTCAAAGCATATAGAAAATTCAATTACCGTAAGTATATTCAGAAATATCACAAAAATTCACCTAACTTGTCTTCTTAGCACTATTATTAGATCTTTGACGAACAAATGCATTGTAGTAAAAATTTGAAAATAGGAGCATCATGCTTAGTGCATAGAATGGGCCATAAAGGCAAAAGCCATGGTACAGGTAGCCACATGAGGTATGTGCCAGTCCAATAACAAACTGAAAGATTTGTAATTGAGTAAGACGCTTTTTCCACAAAGGGCTTTGTCCTGGAAAAAGTGCTGATTGACCATAGTAGAGGTACAAGAATATATGGACAAATGAGTTCATACAGAGAATGAAACCAACTGGCGGCCATCGGTAGCCACGGTAAGCTAGATCACTCAGAAGCAACACTGAACAGTGATGATAGACCTAGGAAGATAATGGTAGAACCTTAAAGGTGGGTTACAGCCGGTAATGTAAACAAAAACTGTGTTTACATATTGAATCGCTATATCGCTTAAAAATGTCCTGCCCTGTTGAAATACTTATTAGTATTTCATAATTCACTTTACTTCTAAATGAGTAAGAGAGAGAGAGAGAGAGAGAGAGAAAGTTTATGTTCCTTGAAATTCAAAAAATATTGTGAAATTTGGACAATTTCTAAATCATATGGAGCCCCCCAATGTTAAGCAGAACCGATGTGCAGAAGCCCTGTAACCCGTCTTTAAAACTACCTGCTTCAATTATGCCCAATGTATGTTCTTATATGCACATAAATATTTGTAATATGTTTTAAATAATTAATGTATCTTATGATAAAATTAATGAAATATTGTGCAAAATATTGTACAATTAACCCTGAAATGGACTAGAGTTGCAAAACACCAGTGAGTAGGTGGGTGTGGTACCAGAGGGAATTTTGCCATATTCATGAAAATTCATGTAAATATAGCAGTATTCAATATAACAGTCATAGCAACCTAGGCTACGACTTTGCAGCCAGGGACCGATTGTTTGAAAGCTGGTTAGCTTAACCCTGGGTTAAAGCAAATCTTTACATTAATTTTTTTTCACCACTTGTTTACAAAGTTGAATATTTTTTTTTCATACATATTTTCTGGACCAATAGAAATAATATTTTCTAAAGTTTTAAAATGAGTGGTTCAGAGGCACGTAAACTAAAACACTGGATTAAAATCCAACCCAGGGTTATAGTGCTAACCTGGCTTTGGTGACCAGTAAATTTAATAATAGAACTAAGTTACTGGAAATTTTCTATCCTCTTCTCGTTACATGAAAATATAACCATCAAGAAAAATATACAGATCAGCAATAATACATCACATAACATTCAAAAGGATCAATCTTTATATGGATTGATGCATAACCTTCTAGAGGAGGGTTATAGACGTTTTAGAAATGGGAATATATTTAGCATCAAATGTGGTATAACAACTGCCTAAAATAGACAAAACACTTCTTGGCGTTTCGACCTGAGGGCCTTCGTCAGGAGAGTTATGAAAATGAGTTAGTATAGTATGAATACTAACTCTCATGACGATGGCCCTAAGGTCAAAACGGCGAGAAGTGTTTTGTCTATTTTAGGCAGTTGTTATACCACATTTGATGCTAACTGCTAAGTTGCTTGAAGATGCTGCCACACTGCTTTCTGGTATATATAGAAACTTACATGAAGAAATGATATCTGCCTTTCCTTATGCCGTAAAATCATGAACACCGTATCAAGAAGTTCTATCCATTTTGTGATGAAATACATGAACAATGGATGGGCTAGATCCTTGTGATTGGTCATGTCGAACAGATCCATAGTCGTGATAAATATAATAACGAAACGAATAACAGTATAGAGACTGAGCGCACTGCAGAAGAAGTTATATACCACCATGACCTAAAACAAAAACAAATATTATCAAAGAGAAAATAAAAAAATCACTCAAGTTCTGTTTTGTAAGTTAACATTACATTAATAAGAGACAATCCTTTGATTGACCTTGATTCTTACTGGACCTCTAGAAGAACAGCTTAGAACTGATAGAGCCATCCAGTTTAAATCAAGTTAGTTTAGTTTAGGTTTTCTCCTGTAGTAACACTGGATCAATAAGAGATGATCCTTACTGGACCTCTAGGAAGAACAGTTTAGAACTGATAGAGCTATCCAATATAAATAATGTTAGTTTAGTTTAGGTTTTCTCCTGTAGTAACACTGGATCAATAAGAGATGATCCTTACTGGATCTCTAGGAAGAACAGTTTAGAACTGATAGAACTATCCAGTATAAATAAAGTTAGTTTAGTTTAGGTTTTCTCCTGTAGTAACACTGGATCAATAAGAGATGATCCTTACTGGATCTCTAGGAAGAACAGTTTAGAACTGATAGAACTATCCAGTATAAATAAAGTTAGTTTAGTTTAGGTTTCCTCCTGTAGTAACACTGGATCAATAAGAGATGATCCCAACTGGACCTCAAGAAAGAACAGTTTAGAACCAACTGTTTAGCTTTCATATGTAGTTCATGGATATGCAAGCTCATACATATTATTGTTTTAGTAAAATTCAGAGCTGAAAACATACCATATTTAATTGTAATGGTTTTACATATTTTCTCCATAATGGTGAGAGGAAAACCATAATCAAGTATCCAACAGCAACTCCAAATGTTTGAAGATTAACCAAAGTTCCCAAGAAAATAACAAATCGGTCTGGAATTGCATGTACATGAAATTGTTTAAATATACCTATAATGTACTGCAGTAAGAGGAGAAACAATATTTTTCTTCAGGCAGTTCTTAAACACAATTGATGTGAGTTGTACTTTAAGTTTAAAGGAAACAAGTTAATAATATTATATAGGAAACTGCCCCAATGGCTTAGCTTTATTGATCAAAGAGCCCCACATCAGCCACCTGGCCATGTGAACTTTGTTTTTTTTAATTTTAGCATGCAAAATAACCGTTGTCTTAGCCCAACAAAAAATCGATCATTTGAAATTAACCTAATTTATTTAATTTAAGTTGGTAGTGTTTTACAAGACAAGTAAAAAACCATGTTAACGAAACCCAAATTATGTATCCTCAACAATGTTTAGCTCCTTAGTAAGTACAATATTATTGAACTTAAAGCAGGGAGAATTTGATATATTTTAGCACCCTCTTCCCACGTGAGAGGTGATCTAGGGTGTTTACCCCCAACTCTTATAACCCCCAGAAATATACACCAAAAACAACCTTTTGTTTTGCAATTTGTTTTGCATTTTGTTTTGCAACAAATTGTTTTGCGTTTGCAATTCTCTGCAAGGCTTAACCGTAAAATATCTGTTGTGCAATTTGCATCAAATAACGTACATAAATTATAACATAACATCCATCTCCCATATCATATGGCGGCATGGCATGGCGCCAATATTCAAAGATTTTTTCTTACCTGCAAATGTAGAAGATGCCATATTTATAGACGATAAACACGACCTTTAAACGACCCCCAAAATCCAACAGAAAAATTACAAAGAATATTCCAGAATGAGTTATATAATTATTATATAAAATAATTGCAAGTATTTGCAGCTGAACTTTGATCTTTGTTTTGTAAGTTTCGCAATGGCACCACAGGCGGCCAAAAAATTGCTCGAGAAATATTTCGGGAGTAAAAAATTGCGAGAAATATGCCTTATATTGACAAATTATCGAAAAATTTCTCCCGCAATTTTGGGCCCGAGATTTTTTACTCTGCGAACGTTATGCCATTCTCCCCCCGGGGCTGGGGCACACCACCGTCACCAGGCGGGGTGGGGGGGTCCGGAGAGGAGGGGCGTTCTGATAATGGTGCTTTTTAACAAAGTACAACTGCTGGAGAATGTGACACTTGTGGCATGGTCCAAAAATACTCAAAAATATAAACATTTAAGTTGTGAAAGAGGTTTTTATTCTACCATTTTCTAACTTGCAACAAAAATCATTTAAACTTCACAAATCTACACTATTTATAAATTAACTCAACAACTATTTAAATTCTAGCCTACATTATCTATATCAACATTGGAAATAGTTACAGTGGTCAGACAGACAAGTGTGAGAAAGTCAAGTGAACTGTGAACACACAGTTGCTTTACACTTTAACAATAATGCACTATCTCAAAAATACCATGTACAAAATGATGTGAAAGTTGGCTATTGATTAGCTCAGGGCAGCACTGACAGTACCCATATGTACAAATTCACTTCAGTGTCTTGCATAGTTCAATTACTTTTTTCTTCTTGTGACGAAAGCAATAATTATGTGTGAGAAAACACCAAACGCATAAATTCACGCCAATTAAAATAAAAACATTTTAAGCATAATACAACATATTGACTATGCACTCACTCTATTGTTTCATTGGCCGACTATTTTAAGCTTAAATGGAATTTTCCCTCACAGGGGGCAAGGGGATGTGAAGTGCAAGCAGTGGAAGACCCAATTAATCCCTCAGAGAGGGCAGAGTTCCTCACAGGACCACTGCAACATGCAGACATCTTCATGGACAGTGTAGATTTACTTTTATCAATATCTAAAGCATTATTTACAAGGGTACAATTCATGATTCGGCAACAATGGTTGGTTGCTCTACATCACCTACACATTCACTAGCCACCTTAAGTTGAACGACCTTCTTCAACGAGGATTCACTCATCGCCTTACTACCAGTTAGGCTACTTGTGCTTACTCTGTCGTGTTCGCCGACCTCTAGTGACGGGCTGGGATTGTCCGAGACATTTATGTTCAAATTCTCAATGCTGCTTGCGATGCTCACCGCACAGCTACGAGGCCCAGGAATCATGGAGCCACTATCCTCACGTCCACTTGGCTCGATATTGCTACTTGCAAGACTATAGCATTCTTGGCTCAAACTCACGCTGGGCTGTTTACCACTCTCCGCGTCTATAAAAAAACAAACAAATAATATTTACCTGCTGTAATTTGCAAACCAAAATGACAGGCAACTACAAACACAAAGTTAGTCTTAGGTGATTTCAAAAAATTGATATAACATTAGTTCACTGTATAACATGCAAAATAGATTGTTTTTTAGGTGATCAGTTGAAGAGAATTAAACTATTGGTTGAAACGCTGCTAAAATTGTTGGTGCTGCTGAAAGCAGCTAAATTTTACTTGATGTCTGTTATGTAAATGAAAGGCATCCATTACCTGGTGCTCTTGTGTTTATTGTCGCTACAACAGTTACGACACTGTCAATGTTCTCATCTGCAGCAGAGCTTGCCTCATTTGCAGTCGATCGCTCATTAGGGTTCGTAGCCATGTCGCCCTCAGAGTCAAACTCCAGGTTCACGCCTCTGCCGTTCTTTAGGGTTGTCACTGAGGCACAGCCACCACTGCGGCACAATGAGATTGGCACAACCCCATAGATGTAGCCAAGGGCGATGGGTACCCCCACACCTACGGTCAATGCAGCAAGCATGGGCGAGACCAAGATGGATAATGTCACTCCACTGACAATAGCAATGTTCCTCTTCTTCTTGGTATGATATGGCCGGTTGTATTTCTCATGCATCTGTAAAGTAATATGAAAATATTAATAAAGCAAACCATGAACTAAACTTATTTATACTGGATAGCTCTATCAGTTCAAAATTGTTCTTCCTAGAGGTCAAGTAAGGATCATCTCTTATTGATCCAGTGTTACTACAGGAGGAAACCTAAACTAAACCAACTTAATTTATACTGGATAGCTCTATCAGTTCTAAACTGTTCTTCCTAGAGGTCCAGTAAGGATCATCCCTTACTGATACAGTGTTACTACAGGAGGAAACCTAAACTAAACTTTATTTACACGGGATAGCTTTATCAGTCCCTGAACATATTGTAGTTGTTTAGCATACCTGCCGCCCAACATAGACTGGAATACCAATCACCATGGCAGGGAGTACAACCCCTGCAGCTAATGCAATCCCTAATGGAGCACCAATCAACGTGCCCATTTGCCACAGAATTTTCTTCTTTCTACTCCATGGCTTCTTTCCCCAAAACGTGCAGCCAGATGGACTGAAATTTGAATAAGAAATAAATTTCAAGTGCCAACTCATTATCTTATAATTTATTCCAATGCACCCACTCAATCATTTTCCTATAAGCAAAACGACTTCCTTTCTTCAAAAGAATTACTCAGCATTGTTTTATATTAGGCTGAGGAGAATAGCAAAGTGAAAATATTAGGACTCAAGTTGATTACATTTAATTTCCTAAATTGAATTGAACTTCACTCCCTTTGACACTTTACAAGTTTATTTCCTTGCTGTCAAAATCATCTCTATTTTTATATCTCAACTTAATAACACAATATACTGAATATGTAAGATATTAATCACTTTTGAAATCAGATTATGAAAAGAGGACATATAGTGTCATGCTTTCTTTAATAACAAACGTATTGGCCATAAGTAGTTTTGGCTTTCACTTATATTTGGTATTCACAGGGCTCGCATTCCCATTTTATATAGTATGTCTCTGATATTTTTGTAACGCATGTTTAATATTTTGTTGTGATGCAGTAGCATTATAATGAAAGTACAATTGGGTACTGATGAAGCTTACATTGGCCTGTTAAAATCAATAATGCACAAGATTAATTTAAATCTTAATCTTGACAGGAATAGACAGCAATCAAATACATTTCAGCCAATATCAGAAACGCAAGTCATTATTATACACATATGGATAGGACAAATTGTGTGATTCATATATAAATGGTATAAAAGGCAGTAGGCCAACAATGTTTTCTAGGAAATATCAAGAGTTGAAAGCATTATTTTATGAACATTAAAAAAATTTGTGATAGGCAAGTTTGATAAACACTTTAGAAGTCAAGGTTTAGGTGACAAGTACTCTCCCGAGGGCAGCATCTCTGAAGATTTTTAACACATAAAGTCATCCTATTTGCCAACTATCTGTTACTTATAACAATGGTTAAATAAATGAGTGAGATATTTGCAACAGATAAAATGCATCTTGCTTTATTAAACATTTCAATGTTGCAATTAAATGCAAATCAGTACTTTAGTCTAAATGAGATTGCAGGTGGTCCATATTGAAAGACAATATTAATGTACTTTGTCTTTGAAAATTTTTTTGTTTTCCTCCCATTAGGCATTTCAAGGCTGGCCGCTTTCTGGAACATTTTTAAACGAGCGAGGAAATGAATCATTGTAGCTTATTGTGATACTACTCTTTTACCCCATATTCTTTGAAGTAATATTTCTTGAAAAATTCAGGCAAAATATAAGCCACAGCAAGTCCTGGCAAATCCCTATCTTTGCCAGACAGATACTAGAGATATAAATGCTGTCTATTCTACAGAATTTCCCATACCAGAGATTAGTCAGGCCTACCTTAAGTAGTGAAGATCCGAGATCTCTTTCATACACAACCAGCAGAACTCGGCACCACACACAGCACAGGTCATATGGTTACATGTACCATCATCTAACTTTATGATAAAAGCACCACACCTCGGGCAAGGCTTCATGTCTTCACCTGATAAACTTTTACCATCATTCATGGGCAAGGTTCGAATATTTGAGGCTCGTCTCTGCCTAGCCATGTCACAAGTCAAATTTGGATGCCAGATTTGTTTACAATGATAACAGAACTCAGTTTTACATTTCTCTCGTTGGCATGTCAGTTTCGGGCAGCTGGCACAGCCGGCAGCTATTACGGCATACCCGCAATCCGGCGCAGGGCACCAACGGCAGTCAGGATCCGATACCAAGGTTCGCCTCAGGGTGAACTCGCTGTATTTGTTCATAAGAGCCTCATCATTGAGTACGAACCTAATATCGTTTGGGTGAAATCGTTCTGAACATTCAGGACATGTTAAATTCACCCTAGATTCATTGATTTCAATAATCATGTATTGTCTGAGACAATCACCACAAGTTCGATGCTCGCAGGTCGAAATATCTGGAAATAAGGATTGCGGTTTAACGACATAGCAAACAGGGCATACACAGACAGCTTCTGACGCACTTTTCCGTAAATGTGATGAGCTGGATTCCTTTCCTGATTTTGTTTGTCCGCTTTCGTCATGTTTACTGGCCTTGCTACTTCGGCCAAAAACACTCCTCATCGACGAACGAAAACGACTGTGTTTCTTCGGCGTCTGACTGCTGCTTTTAGGCGGCTCATTCGAGGGCTCCTCAGTCGCCTGTTTCACTCTGTCAGTCATTTTAAGGTCCTGATCTTTATCTCGCGTAGGTTTGACGGGTCTCGACGAGGGCTTTCAGCAATATTAAAATGTCTTTCGACAAAATTTGAGACTTCTATCACGGATACAAAATCGCTTCCAAGTGTCTGTCTTCATTCAGCTGTCAGTCAGCGTATTCAGTCGGCTATCCTGAAAGACGAAAGGAAACGGGTTTCACTTTAGAGAAAGATTCAATTTGCCCGAAGGCCAAAAGAACTTAGTACAAACAAGAACCCTTTTGTATATAAATTATAAAATGAGCTGGGAAAGTTTACAAGTTGTGACCACAGATGTAACAGAAACCTGTTAGCGGGAAGGAAGAGTACAGCTATCACACACTGTTATAACGTTTCTTCCTGAGATGCCGAATCCCAAAAGCGGCTCTCGTATTCATATATAATACAAAATATATAAAGGGGAATCAGCTATCGAGTTTCGCCGCTCGTTGACAAACGCAATTCATCAAAACAGTCACTGAATCACGCACGAAACACAAGTAAACGAAACCCACACAAAGCAGTAATGGCCAAATCGTTAGTACAATACGTAGAATACTTACATAATGCGTAAAATTCACGAACAAAGCAAAAATACAGAACATATATCGCGGCTTTCTCGTTGTCTTGCTTTCCTTTCGTCGTTTAAAAAACAATTGTCATGTGACTAAACAGACATCATGCCCATATATGGCACAGCTAGACCCAATGCACATTAGTATGCAAATTCGCTCGGCCTCGTCATGTTTTTGATCTGCGCATGTGCAATTATATGGTCCTTTCTTCAAAAGCACCGTCATTTACAATTTACATACGGTAAAGTTCAGAGTGTAAAAAATATATATATATCGCTGATCTGTACCAGTGAACTGATCTGTACTAAGACTTGATAACATATTTTTCATGATATTACAAACGCTAGTACAAAGACTGACTACAAAAAATACAAATCCGTTCCCAGGCTATTCGCTTTGGCTTGCGAGCTTGCGTAAAATTACTAAAATATGCAAATCTTCAGGAATATTTATAAGTGTAATTCAGTCATAACTAATAACATTGATTAGATCCGCGTAAATATATTTACAAAAAAGTGCATTATTTATATCTTACAGTTCTTTGTGTCTGTGACAATGCGTGCATGTTATTTTAAAAATATTATTGATTAGATATCGTGTATTTTGCAAAGTTCTAGTGTATGTTTGAAATAACAAGATTGAATAATGAGTGCGTATATCTTTACGTTTTGCTAAAGTTTAAAAAAGTAAATGCTGCCAACTCATTCTATTGGCGGTCGTTTACTTATCTGGTTCAACCTTACTTTTCTTTCTTGCCGCCGTTTGCGTTGGGCGTCCAAGCCCGCAATCTCGAACTCACCCTGTTTCTCGTCCCGCGCGACTGTCATCTCGAGAGCGGTCGCATCCCGTGTCTCCCCGACGTTCATGCTCATCATTGAGACTTGTTTGCTCGGACTTTTTGTCGGACTTTTAGGTGAGATGATCATCGTCTCGGACTCGGGAGTCTTCGACCTGTGTTCGATCTCCAACATTGTCACTTCGCTACTGGTCGTACGCTTTCGTTCCCTTCTCGAATCCTGCTTGAACCTGTTCAATGAATTTCTCAATTGTTAATGTCACTGAGGGGGAGTAGGAGTGGGGAAGGGATGCACAGGGTACATGCCCAAAAAACTATGGTGCGTCAACCAGGAATAACAATATTAGAAATCTTCTTACCCAAATTTTGATTGCACGCCAAATGTCGGTGAATTAGTTCCAGCGCTCCTGGGAGAGGCGGGAGATATCATCCTGGGACTAGAGGGCGACGTAGACTTCGAGCCTCGTTTGGGACCGATCGTCAACTGCGAAGTCATCCGTGGGGAACTGGGACTAGTGACGTCATACGAACTTGAAGACGTGGATTGCGCGCTCGTCTTGGTGATGGCAATTTGTGTAGTCGATGTTTCTCTGGTTTTGACGCCGAGTGGCAGCTCCAATGTGCTCCTAGCGACTCCTGGTTTCTGTTCTGGCTCAAACTTCAGCAGGAGCTCACGGTATGATCTCTGACTATCGGACAAATCTTTCTTAATCACTTTAACTTCCATTTCTAAGGTCGACACATGGTTTTGTAGCGTGCTAATTTCTTCGTTCTTGGACGCTTCAATTTCCTTGTATTTCTTCACTTCAATTTCCAATGTCGTTCTTTCTCTTTTCACAGTGTCCAACTCTACTTTTAATGTTGAAATTTCCACCTTCGCGTTCTCAACTTCAGCCGTCAGTTCACTCTCCCCAGTCTTCGCATCAACACCGTCTGACTCAACTTTAGCTAACTTCTCTTTAAGCTAGTATGGAAATAAAAAAGTGACGGTAAATGCTTGGATAGGACATCAAGTTTTTATAAACTAAGTTTTCTTTCGGTGGATAGCTCTATAACTTCGAGATATGTACAGTTCTTCCTAGGGGTCTAGTAAGGATCATTGATCAATGTCTGATTGATCCAGTTATTTACTACAGGAGGAAACCTAAACTAAACTAACTTTATTTATACTGGATAGCTCTATCAATTCTAAATTGTTCTTCCTAGAGGTCCAGTAAGGTTCATCTCTTATTGATCCAGTGTTACTACAGGAGGAAACCTAAACTAAACTAACTTTATTTATACTAGATAGCTCTATCAGTTCTAAATCCTAGAAGTCCAGTAAGGATCAGCTAGTTAACAGCGACATATGAATCTTACATCTTGCAGTTGGTACTCAAGCTCTTGTTTTTCTTTCCCAACAATAAACTCCATCGTCTTATATCCCTCATCACCACCGCGTGTCCTCTCCATAACTTCATCTCTTAAAGATTTCTTTTCAATCTCGCATTTCTTGTGAAGCTCTTCCAAATCGGAGTGTTTTTCCAGAACCAACTTCAGCTCGTATTCAACAGCTTTGCGTTGCCGAGCTTCCTTGCTGTTTGCCTTCTGCAACCTATGGTTGCACAATTCAGAAAAGATATTTTAAAACCATGAGCTCAAGTCCTATATGAGCTGAGAGTCCATGGCTGAGAGCCAACGAAGCGAGGGCAATTGCAATTACTATAGTTGGCCAACAGCCATATGACGTGAGCAAATGGTATAATTGTTTTAAGGCCAATTTAGACTACGCGATAAGTTGTATGCAATTATCATTCTGACGAATGCAAAAGAGTGCCTATGACACAATCTTCATTCAATTTTGTTCAGGTTAGTATTTAAAGTGTCACATTTACACGTGTGTTCATACGTTCACATACGCCAGGGTATGAATCCTATACGA
The DNA here is from genome assembly GCF_004324835.1 of Dendronephthya gigantea. Taxonomy (NCBI): domain Eukaryota; kingdom Metazoa; phylum Cnidaria; class Anthozoa; order Malacalcyonacea; family Nephtheidae; genus Dendronephthya; species Dendronephthya gigantea. Next base: position 88,135 of record NW_021163269.1, on the reverse strand, counting down.
CCAATCGCATAGTATAAATGGGCCTTTAGAATACAGGCGAAATTTTTAGAATTTTAATGTGCAAAACTATATTAGATTCTCACCACAAATTCTCACTGTATTGCTGGCTGCTTTCTGACTGAGTATCTCAGCAGATAAGATCTCGTACCAGTTCATATATGCAGTGAGTATATAGCTATGTCTAAAAACTTCAATAGGGATATTACGGTGTATAGTTTGCTGTCTGTTTCCAGTAGAAATGAATATTTTTATTAAGCGGCTGAATTATATCTTAGACCGCAGGCTGAGATGTATTTTAGCTTATCCTGAATTAAAAATATGACTCTTGTCTTATCTAACCAACTCTCATGGAATCACATCGACCAGTCCGACTACTTTGATTCACAACTTTCACAATACAAACTGATTTACATATTCTCTTATATACACTCAGTAAGACCACTTGGTTTTATTCCTTATGCATACAAAAGAATATGTCAATCACGTCAGCTGACGCAATCGAGTCAGAATATATCAATGACGTCTTTGTTATAAAGTGAAAACGGTCAATTACCTCTCAATTGTTTGTTTGTTTTCCGTCTCTTCTGCTCGCAATATTTCAAGTTGTTTCATCTCATTCTCGTAGTTTTGCGTCATCAAGTCCAACCTCCGTTTCAAGGAGTCGATTGTCTCATTTGTCTCTTTCAATTCATGTTCTAACTTTCCATTTTCAATTTTCAAAGCGCCGTATTCATGTTCGAGCGAGTCTCGTTCCCCCTTTTCGTTGCCAGCTTGCGATTTCATCTTCTCGACTTCCTGCGTGAGGACGTTCAGTTGGACGGCCATTTCTCGGAGTTCCGCTTCTTTGACAGTTATCTACAAAGACAAAAGGTTTAGTTATATTTCCTTCCAAAGATGCAAGCTATTCTAGAGAGCAGCAATGCTACAAAACTAAACATTTCTCAGAAAGTACAACTTATTCAAGTAAATTTAAATTTTCCTTTTGAACTGTCTTAGCAAGTTATAGCAAAGCGGCCATTTAATTGTTCTAAAATCCACCAAGCAATTTGCAAAATAACTGGCTTAGCAAAATTCTCTAGCATCCAGCCATGTAAAACATTTTGGAGAGCCAACCGAACCTACCTTTAATTCCAAATTGGATTTTTCTTCTTTTTCTCTGCCAAGATCTACGTGCAATTGAAGATTCTCTTCTTTCAAAGTTTCGTTGAGGTGTTCCACGCTCGAGAATTCGCCTTGGTCTCTCTCGTTTCGCTTCACCAATTCTTTATACTTCGCTTCGGACGAGCTCAACTTCTCTTGTAACTGTAGCTTATCTTTCTTCTCAATTTCCAAAGCCTCAATTTGATATTTCATCTGGGTTAACTGTTGTTTAAGTTCGGATATTTCCTGATCGAATTCCTTGTTTCGTTTTGATGAATTCTCAAAGTTCTTTTGCGCTTCTGTCGCCTTCTTTTGCCAAGTATCTAAGTCATTTTTCATCGCGTTTCCTCGACTGTGCTCTGTGGTCATAGCACCTTTAAATAAAGAAAATCTATCTTCACTGGACCTCTTGGAAGAACAGTTTAGAACTGATAGAGCTATCCAGTATAAATAAAGTTAGTTTAGTTTAGGTTTCCTCCTGTAGTAACACTGGATCAATAAGAGATGATTCTTACTGGACCTCTAAGAAGAACAGTTTAGAACTGATAGAGCTATCCAGTATAAATAAATTTAGTTTAGTTTAGGTTTTCTCCTGTAGTAACACTGGATCAATAAGAGATGATCCTTACTGGACCTCTAGGAAGAACAGTTTAGAACTGATAGAGCTATCCAAGGAAAACAAAGCTCCAGACCTTTAAATGACCTTTCGGTACAAATAATGCCGAAAATTGAACACAAACCTTCGAGCTCTTGCACTTTAGCTTTCAATTCGCCAAATTCTTGTTTTGAAGCTTTCAAATCATTCTCAGCATCCTCTTTTTTCTTCCTGGAGTTCAAAATCTCGTCATTCATGCTTTTGTTTTCCTCCAACAGCTTGTCGCATTTCGAGATATGTTCTCGACATTCTCGCTCAAGTTCGGAGACTCTCTTCTGCAGTTGAGCCAGCTCTTGTTTCATTCTTACGTTCTCTTTTTCAGAGTCGGACGAACTTTCTGTGAGGCTGCAGACGTTTTTGTGAGCTTCAATCATCTTATTTCTAATCTCATCGTTTTCTTCACGAACAGCTTGCAACTCCTTTTCAAGATTCTTGTTCTTTGCCTCGTTGCTTGCCAAAAGCCTGTAGATTCAAAATGGATATAATTTATTCATGCGGACAAACACATATATTAATGTAGCCTTAATTCACGTTTTTAAGATAGGATGTATTGGTTATACGCCTTTTATTTTTCATTTTTATACAAAAGTTCAATATAAAACTACATATACCTTTCGGAGTCTTCTTCGGCCTTTCGTAGTATTGTGATTTCGCTTTGTAACTTATCATAGTTCTGGATGGTTGTACGAAGTTTAGTTTCAACCGATACTTTTTCGTTGCGTAGTGTCTCTATCATCTTTGTTTTCTCAATTATTTCTAGCCTAGAAAAGAAGAGGAGAATTATATCATGTTTGGAATTAATTTATTAAGTGAATACAACTAAAGTTAGTTTAGTTTAGGTTTCCTCCTGTTGTAACACTGGATCAATAAGAGATGATCCTTACTGGATCTCTAGAAAGAACAGTTTAGAACTGAAAGAGCTATCCAGTATGAATAAAGTTAGTTTAGTTTAGCTTTCTTCCTGTTGTAACACTGGATCAATAAGAGATGATCCTTACTGGACCTCTAGGAAGAACAGTTTAGAACTGATAGAGCTATCCGGTACATATCCAGCAATACATTAATAAAGTTCAAACCTGTACGTCTCTATCTTTGTTGTGACTTCCTTCAACTGCACGTCTTTGCTGGAAGAAATGGACAAGTCTTGTTTGTACTTTCTTTTGCTTTCTTCAAACTGAGCAATCAACGTAGTTTTTTCCTGAGAGATATTTGTTATCTCTAATTGTAGTTGAAAGATCTTTGCTTTCATTCTGTCAAGCTCGAACTGCTTTTGCGAGTTATCTACATTCAGATCCTTCATTCCTTGTTCCTTGTCGGAAAGTTTCCTTTCCATTGACATCAAACGTTGTTGTAGTTGGTCAACCTTTAAAAGTTAGATCAATTCATTAGTATATTCGTTACGGTTCTTTTCGTAGAAATTTCCTTTTAAAAGTCCGGTAATGCTTCTGATGTTGCCACTACAGGTGCAAATCTTCATTTGTGGATGGAGATATGGATCTATCAGTTCTAAACTGTTCTTTCTAGAGTTCCAGTAAGAATCATCTCTTATTGATTCAGTGTTACTACAAAAAGAAACCTAAACTAAACTAACTTTATTTATACTGGATAGCTCTATCAGTTCTAAACTGTTCTTCCTAGAGGTCCAGTAAGGATCATCTCTTATTGATCCAGTGTTACTACAGGAGGAAACCTAAACTAAACTAACTTTATTGAATTATAATTAGCTTTATCAGTTCTAAACTCGTTACTCACTTGATTAGAATCCAAACTCTTCACCGACTTCATTCCTGCCAACTCTCTGGAGACATCTTCATAATCCTTCCTTAACGTCTGAAACTTTCCAGAATCCTCCTCCCGGGCTCGTTCCCACGCCTCCATCTGATCTCGTTTCTCCGCCAGTTCTTTCTCGGAAACGGTCACTCTTTTGTGCAGACTCACAATCTCCTCGCGCAGCCCGGATTCGATGTCCTGGATTCTTTTGTACCCAGTCTCCAGGTGGACATTACGCTCTCTTGTGGCGACGAAATCACGTTCCAACTCATCTGCGCGATTCTGAGAAACTTGGAGTAGTGCTTCCAGCTCGGAAATTCGTTGCTCGGCTGATATCAAATCATTTTTCACCTCAGCGCAATCATCACGAAGTGTTTCCATATTGGTTTCACATTCATTGACTTTGATGGAACTTTGCTCCAAATTCTTCAACGCGATGTTCTTCTCTCGTTCCAGGTCGGAAAGCGTCGTCTCTAATTCGGTGCTTTTCGCTGTGGACTCGGCCAGTGCCGTCTCGAGTTGGTCACGTTGTGTTTTGAGTTGCTCGTCTTCACGAACTTGTTGTTTCAAAGACGCCAATTCCTTTTGCAACTTTGCGCGTTCCGAACGCAGTTCTTCCAACTCCATCATGGTGAATAGATCCATCTCATTGTTTGAACTAGCAACCTAACACAAGGAAGTTGGACGAGATTTTAGAAAACCTAGTTAGCTTAAGGTAGTGTTAAAAGGTTTGCAATGTTTGCCGCATCGATTCCTAGCCTTTGAACTATGATTACAATTCATTTACCTCCTCCACGGTACTCTTCGTAATGACATTGGACTCGAGAGAGGTTTGAAGCGTCGATAAATCATTCTTTACAGCGGTCATATCCTTGCTTAGTACTTCATTTTCTTTTCTAATTTCTTCCTTCTCGTTCTCGTGTTCCTTGACGATCAAGTTCAGCTGAATGACGCTTTCCTCCAAGCTCGTCTTCTCCGACAATAAACTCTCGTAGTCGACTTTCGTTGTGGAAATCTAGAAAATCAGAGATTGGCTCAAACGATACCCATATGAGAATTAAGAGTATTTCTAATTCCATCCTGCCAAATTCTCACCTCGTGTTTCAGAATGCTAATTTCTCTTTCAAATCTCACAGCTTCTTCCTCAAGTGAATCGACTTTGCCCATCATTTCTGCTTTTTCTGAGAACAACACATCGCAAGATCGTTGCTTCTCCAAAATTCGTTCTTGTAGTTGTCGCACCTAAATGGATAAATTGCAAGTTAATTGCACGGTTAATAATAAAGCCATCCTAGTCGACACGATGGAAATTGAAATCTTGGCAAAGAAAAACGGACTATACGGCTTACTTGTTTACAAAACATTATCGGCTGTTTGCAAATGCTGAATGCATATCAATCTGCTTCCTCTCACCTGAATTTTATATTGTTCATTCTTGCTCTGAGATTCTTCTAACAGCCCGTTGACTTGAGCGATGGCTTTAAGCGTCGTCTGAACTTCGTCTTCCATCTCATTTGATTTCTGGTTTGCATGTAGCAGTTCCTTCTGTAGCTCGTTACGTGTGTTGACGTAGCTCTCGTAAGCAGCTTCGAGTTCGGAGATCTTTTTATAACACTCAGTCAGCTCTTGTCTCTGTTTTTCCATCTCTTCCCGATTACCGTCGATGACCTGAAAATCAAAATTCCTTCTCAGCATATTTACGTTTCAGGAATATATCTTCGAAAACTTCGAAACCGTTTCTAAGATGAAAACAAAGCTATCTCTATTTCCCCTGGTTTCACAAGGTCATTGGAGAAGTTATCTATGTTTAATTCGACACTTTCCGAAATGGAATTGTATAGTCAATGAAAAAAAAGGGAAAATGCTGCATGGATAAAACCTTTTGTATCGTCACCAACAGGACCTTACGAGCCAAGCCAAAATTCAAGGTTTGGAATGATCCACAATGGACAGAGTGAATACCCCATCTTTTTCATCTTTTATTCGATGTACGCATTCATTATTTCACTTATCCGAATTCGGTTTGGGGCCGGTGACAAACTACCCACTTTCCCTTTCCCACATCCCTTTCCCCTCTTCCTTCCTGAGTGGCCCTTTATAGATTGATTATTGAAAATATCTATCTAACCTGATGAAGTTTTGCGCATTCTTTTTCCGTGTCGACCATCTCGTCTGAAAGGTGTTGAGATCGTTCGTTGCTGGTCTTCAAGGTTGCTTCGAGCCGCGTTGCCTTGTTACGAAACTGCGCCAACTCTCGTTCAACCCGTGTCACGTTTTGTCGAACACTTGCCAGCTCTTCTGCTGCGATGCGTTCTCTGTTCTCGCTGTCTTTGAGATACAGTTGAAGCTCGGTCATCTTATTTCGTAGAACAAACATTTCCTTCTCAACTGCATCCTTGTCTTTCCGAGATTTCGCCAACTCTTTCTCGAGACTTGAAGTCTTTGCCTGCATTTCCAAAAATTTCGATTCAAATTCGTTTCTCTCATCCTTCGTTGTTTCCAGAGTGCCTTTGAGCTCAACGTATTTTCTGCTGGCGATATCTTGTTCCTCGCTTGACTTGCTTTTCGCTTTGACCGTCGCGTCCAACGAGGATTTTATTTGTTCATTTTGAGCGCGTGAATCAGTGATTTCTTGCATCAATCTGGATTTTTCCTTTTCCGTAGAATCAAGAAGGATCTTAACTTCCGAGTTTTTATGTCTCATTTCGTTCAGCTCCGTGACCTGATGAAATAAAATATGGAAACAGAATGTAAACACTGTTCTCAGAAGGATTCTTCAGTTGGATAGCTCTTTCAATGCTAAACTGTTCTTCCTAGAGGTCCAGTAAGGATCATCTCTTATTGATCCAGTGTTACTACAGGAGGAAACCTAAACTAAACTAACTTTATTATACTTGATAGCTCTATCAGTTCTAAACTGTTCTTCCTAGAGGTCCAGTAAGGATCATCTCTTATTGATCCAGTGTTACTACAGGAGGAAACCTAAACAAACTGACTTATTTATACTGGATAGCTCTACAGTTCTAAACGTTCTTCCTAGAGGTCTAACTTAAATTTATTTCAACAAGTTACATTTCTAAAAAGACACGCTACGATTCTGATATACAAGAACCCTTCATGTGAGCCACCATATCAAAAGCGTGTCATTACAACCTTTCAAATATAATCGAACCTGTTTCACTCTTGTTTCCTCCAAACTTTCATATTTCGTTTCAATCTTCACCAACTTCTGTTGCACCAGCTGAACCTCTCGTTGTGATCCTTCGTAGTCTTGTTGAAGTTTCTGATTCTTGCCTCGAAGTTCGCTTATCAAATCTTTAAGTTTCAAAATCTCTTGTTGTAACCGATCATTTTCCTGTTTCATCATTTGCATTGAGTATTCCAGTTCTGATACCTTCGCCTCTTTATCCTGGAGTAACATGTTGTCGGAATAGTGTTGACGCTCGAGGAACTCAACCTAAAAGATCAGCAAATTTGTTATTTTGTGCAAAATATGCTCGATATCTCTTAGGTAATATTGGTAAGCAATACTGGTAAGAACTATTCCTCAACAACTGAAATTCCATTATAGCACAGTTATATAGAATATACATGGTTTGGACTTTGGAGACGACATAAAACTACAATACAACTGATTAACTATGTTGAGGTAGATTTATGCAAAAAATTATTCCTTTCTCGTCACATGTCTATTGTATTTTGCACAGATAAACCGAAATCTTATAACACATTTTTCAAGTCAAGGTTGAGGAGCTTAGCAAGACGAGTGCCTTTCATTTGGTAAATTTGGCTAAAATACAATAGACAAGTGATCATGACGAGAAAGAACCATTTTTTGGCATAAACCTGGACAATAACATAGTTAATGAGTTGTATTGCATTTTTATTTAGTCTCCAAACCATGTATATTCTATTAACTGCGATCATAGTTATTACATCTACCAGCTCAAATTTTGATAACAGGTGATGATGTTTTCCATCGTGAACCTTCAACATTGAAGGTAAATTACCGTCTTCGATAGTCTTAAAAAAGCTCTTTCATGCAAACTACCGGTCCTGTATCATGTTCAAACATGAAAAATGATGTTACCTGTTCTTTGTGAGCGACCAGCTGTTCTTTCGTAGAATTCACATCCTTTCCAAGAATCTTTTTCGCGGTTTTCAAGGTTTTAACGTCTGCGTCTTTGTCGAAGAGCTCCTTCCGTTGCATTTCAACGATGGTGTCTTTCTCTGCCAAAATCCTTTGCAGATTTGTCATCTCATCTTTCGTTTTATTCATTCGGTCCGTCAGCTCTTCAAGCTCACCTTTTGCGGCAGCGTTTTGTTTCTTTATCCTCTGCATTTCGATGTCATTGTCGGCCAAATCTTTCTGACACTTGTCTAATTCTTCACTGAGGTCTTCGTTTTCATCTCTGAGAGCTCCGACTTCGAGTTCGTATTCCGAAAGGCGTTTCATCATTCCAAACACTTCCTGGTCGCGCTCTTCGAAACGAGTTTGAACATTTTTGGCTGAGAGTTGGACAATGTTGATCTAAAATAAGAGTCATGAGATGATCCTTACTGAACCTCCAGGAAGAACAGTTTAGAATGATAGGGCTATCCAGTGTAAATAAAGTTAGTTTAGTTTAGGTTTCCTCCTGTAGTAACACTGGATCAATAGGAGATGATCCTTACTGGACCTCTAGGAAGAACAGTTTAGAACTGATAGAGGTATCCAGTGTAAATCAAGTTAGTTTAGTTTAGGTTTCCTCCTGTAGTAACACTGGATCAATAAGAGATGATTCTTACTGGACCTCTAGGAAGAACAGTTTAGAACTGATAGAGCTATCGAGTGTAAATAAAGTTAGTTTAGTTTAAGCTAATATTAATTTATTTTCAAATAAAAATATACCTCTTGACGCAATTTGCTATTCTCCTCAACCAAAGCATCCTTCTCTTCTCGTATCTTCTCAATTTGCTTCGTTTTTTGTTCCGCATCTTTGGCCAATCTTTCTGACGTCACTTCCTGTTGTTTTGCCTTCTTATTCCCGTCATCCACTTCGGCGAGGAGTTCGGTAACCTGCGCCCGCAGCTTCTTTACCTCTTCTTCATCCTGGTCAGCTGTCTCCTTGACCACACTCTCCCTGGCTAACGTGGAAACCTTCTTCTTAGTCGAGCTTAACTCCACTCGAACGTCGTCCAACTCCTTCTCTGCGCTTTGTAAGTTTGCGCGCAATTCCTCGCATTCTTTCTTAACCATTTCGCTTCCACGTTCGGCAACAACCTAGCAATTGGCAGGTAAATAGACCGTATGTATAATGACGTATGAAGCCGTGACGCCTGCAGGGAATTCTGGTTTTAGCAGTCACGGCGAAAAATTCAAACTTCAAAATTTCCCGCCGTGACTACTAAGACCAGAACTCCCTGCGGGAAACACGGCTTGTTACGTCATTATGCATACGGTCTATTAGTCAACAAGATTGGCAGTTTGAAATTCCGGACCACTGTTTCGGACTAGCCACACATCATAAAGGCATGTTCATCAACATACGCAATATCCGGTCCAACCTGTCAATTAGCCATCTTAACTTGGTCTCAATACTACCCTTAGTCAATACTAAGAAGTCCTCTACGGCCGAATGTATCCCATTTTGTCCCATGAAGACCCAACTTAAACAATTGTCTACAAGAGCAAACTAATTGTTGCGGAGAATTTGCATGTTTATCGATCAAAAAAGATTACAAACATTCATCGTGTAACCGACTTGAAGGAGTTTTAACCATAAAGTTAGCATTGATAGCGATCATAAATACGACTTTCTAAATGCAGTTTTTTCGTATTAAAAGTTGTGAATAACTTTTTTATACAACGTGTAATTCACTTTTTACTTCGCTTAACGGTCCATTAAACCTAGTAGGTTTAAACCTAGTTAGTATTATTAATAATATACTATTACTATCTCCTATTGTGATCTGCTAGTCTGTAGAAAATTACCATAAAGCCAACGAAAACAAGAACAAATACCTTTTTTTCGTGGACGGTTTCATAGTGAGCTTCCAGCTTTGAATACTTGCTCTTCACAACGATACAATCCTGCTCTAAATCTTTCTGCTTCTCTTTCAAACTGGCGTGCGCCATTTCCACATCATGTAGCTTGCTCTTCAGGAAAGATACTTCCGTGTCTCTGGATTTTGCTGTCTCCTCCAGATCCAATGCAGACTTTTCAGCCTGTTTTTTCTTCTGTGATGCCGCACTTAGATCTTCTTCAATTTGTTGTACCTTTTGAGAAAAACGATTGAAATGCTTCAACTAGCTATCAAAACAAATAGGAAATTTTTAATTTCTGTTTTTTGCTTCAATTTTTGGCTTCAACCAAGTATTACACTGAAATAGTAGTTAGCATTCCAGATTTTATTGCAGTTCATGCTGTAAGAGCCAAGACACTTATAATAGTACTGCATAAAAGCGCACCACTGGTACTAACCTTTTGCGTCAACTTCGTGACTTCCCGTTCTTTGCTCGTCTTATTTTCGCGCAAGGCGGTCACTTCCGACTCCAATCGGTTCAACTCGCCGTTAAGTCGACCAACCTCGGTGGTAGACTCTTCCAATGTTCCTTTTGCCTTTTCAAACTTTCCCGAAACGTCCTTTACCTCCCGTCGAGCGCCTGCAAGCTGATTCTTGTAATCTACCGTTGAACGTTTGAGTTCGCCAATCACTATCGCCAATCTTTCGTTCTCTTCCAGTACCTAAAAATTGCAATACAGTTGAAGATGGGTATGAAGTGTGAGTTTGGGAAATTTTAAATCTATTTGACAATGTTTTGAAAGTAGACTATGGTAAAGTCCTAAAGCTATGCTTTGGCATCCAACACGAAGAAAAAGCTAGGGGGAAAACGGCCCCAAAACCAGCCTCAAGCAACTAAAGATGGATAACCGAATGAACTCAAATTTTTCAGTAAAAGAAATTTATTCAAACTAGAATTTAAACTTTTGTTTTCATGCTCAACTCAGCTGGAGAGGAGCGCTTAGAGAGTCTTTAATCAGCGCGCAAAACATAATTGAATTGTAGAGATCTGTTGTTTCATTTGATCTGCGTATTTTACCTCATCCAACTCGACTTCCAAACTTGTCATTTTCTCCATCTTTCGTCTCAGCTCCTCTCGCATCCTGTTTTCACTTGTTTCCGCTTTCTTCACGCGCACCTCGAGCTCAGAGACAGCCTTGTGGGCGTCCAACACCTCTCTCTGAAGCTTCTCTTGCAACTGCGATTCTTTGTTGCCAGAATCCTTGCCAGCAAACATGTTCTCCTTAAGGGAAATCATCTCATTTTCAACCCTCGCTTTCATATCCGTCAAATACTTGACTTCTTCATCGCGTTCTTTCAGATCTCGTTGGCTCGATTCAAGAGAGAGTCTTAACTCGGAAGCTTCGCTGTTAATTCGAGAGTTCTCTTCCAAGCATTTCTCGTATTTTTCACCCAGTATCTTCACCTGTGCCTCCAACGAATTACCTTCGCTTGTCTTGCTCTCAAGCTTAAATTCGAGGTCGGAGATTTCATCCTGAAGCGCAAATACTCTTCCTTTTAGCTCCTTTCTTTCCGAATCAGCCGTCCTGAATTTCGTCTCAAGCTGAAGAACTTTTTGTTCGAGCATTGATTTGGCGGTTTCCTTCTCACGTTGAGTTTCCACCCAAGAGCGACGCTCGGTTTCGTATTTCTCATTTTCTGCAAAGCTTGTTCTCAACTTCGATTCAAGGTCTTTAACTTTCGATGTGGTTGCCTGGAAAAGCTTTTCCAATTCGTCGTATTTGATGGTGTGTTCACTCAGGTCCGAAGTCAAACGTTCCACGTCTTTCTCCAAACGCTGCGTCTCCGATCTCAGCTCGTTGTTTGTGTTATCTCGCTCGCTAATCTGTTCATTTAGTTGATCAATCTAATAGAAGAAGAACAGTTTAGAACTGATAGAGCTATCCAGTATAAATAAAGTTAGTTTAGTTTAGGTTTCCTTCTGTAGTAACACTGGATCAATAAGAGATGATCCTTACTGGACCTCTAGGAAGAACAATTTAGAACTGATAGAGCTATCCAGTATAAATAAAGTTAGTTTAGTTTAGGTTTCCTTCTGTTGTAACACTGGATCAATAAGAGATGATCCTTACTGGACCTTTAGGAAGAGCAATTTGGAACTGATAGAGCTATCCAGACTTCTAGGAAGAACAGTTTATAACTGATAGAGCTATCCAATTATAAAACAGCACTTTTAGTTTTACCTGGTTCAAACTGTCCTCGCAATTGTTTGTTTTTTCAGAGAGCTCTGTTGTCAACTCAGCCAACCTTCGTTGTATTTCCTCATTCTCCAGTTTTACCTTCAACAAGTTCGCCTCAGCTTGTTTACCATCCTCTTCCTTCTCAGAGATCTTACATTCATGATCTTTCAGTATTTCATCCAGCCTCGCAACAGTGTTTTGGCTGTCTTGTAATTCTCGCGATGTTCTATCAAGATTCCGCTTGACCGCGTCCTTCTCTTTCTTCAATTTTTCAATGGTTGACTAAGAAATGAAAAAGAATTTCATATGAGAAAAGTTTCTATTGTTCGATTCGATCACTGTATCACAGGCTATCTGTTTCAATAAAGTTAGTTTAGTTCACGTTTCCTCCTATAGTAACACTGGATCAATAAGAGATGATCCTTACTGGACTTCTAGGAAGAACAGTTTAGAACTGATAGAGCTATCCAGTATAAATAAAGATAGTTTAGTTTAGATTTCTTCCTGTAGCAAGACTGGATCAATAAAAGATCAATAAAATATGATCTTTAAACTGGATCAATAAGAGATTATCTTAAATGAAGAACAGTTCAGAACTGATAGAGAAATGCGTGTTTTAACTTACCTCAAAGCTTACAACTTTGTTGCGTGTAGCATTGACTTCGATCTCTAGTTGCATATTATTATCCCGCAATGATCTCACTGTTCCTTCAAGATCCACCATTCTCTGCTCCATAGTTCCAACTTCAGCGTTCAAATCTTTATTCTCATCTTCCAACTTATCAGACGCAAGCTTCAAGTTTGCCTCAGACGCTGTCAAGGTTCCCACCAACTCTTTCAACTGCATCACTCTCGCCTTCAGCTCCTCGATGTCCGTCTCCTTCTTACCTAAACTAGTTTTAAGCCTCTCGCTTTGCGATTCTGACTCCTTGCGTTTCCCGGAAGCTTCGACGAACTCCTCGCGAAGAGCGGTCAATTTCAACCGTCCATCTTCGAGCGAGGCCTGAAGCCTCTTGCGTTCCTCTCTGCTAACCTCAAGTTGTGATTCGAGCTTGCGAATTCTTGTGTTCATCCTTTCCACTTCGTCTTGCAAAACACGTTTCTCTTCAGCGAGTCCTTCGACGTCACTCTCAAGTTCTGTGATTCTATTTCGGGCCGAGATTAGTTCATCCTTGGCTTTTGTTTCCGATTGTGTGGCTAGTTCCAGTTTACCTTTATGCATGGAAACGCTCTCATCTTTCACATTTAAATCCTGTGCCATGGATTCCAGTTCATCCATCTTGCTTGCTGTTATTCGTTCCAATTCAATGATTCTTTTGCGGCTGTTTTTAAGTTCTGAATCAAGCTCGTCTTTCTTAGCCGAGACTTCTGAAAGGTTTTGTTCCAATTCCTTTTGTTTGTAAACGGTCTGTTTGAAACCTCGACCAAGCTTTGCGTACTCTTTAGCTTTCGATCTCAAGGTTGTGTCCAGCTCTGATCTCTTCTTGTCTGTTGCGTCAAGGCTTGATTTCAAATGGTTCACCTCGCCGGTAAGGGAAGATACATTACCCTAGACATAAAATAACCAACAACGATAAACTACTGTCTAAATGATAAACTACTGTTTCAACGATAGGTTAATGTCTCAACTCTCGACGATAAACAGCTGTCTGAACGATAAACTCCTGTTTCAACTACAATCTACTGTCTTAACTCTCAACGATAAACAGCTGTCTCAACTATAAACTATATTTTTTAATTATGTTCATTATTTTGCTGCAGACCATGCTAGAAAATTCCTTATTTGTTGGACTAGCAGAAATCTACGATCCCGCCCAAAGACAGACCCTTTTTGAAGTTTCTTTTGCCACTTTTTTTCACATAATACCGAACCTTCATTTTTGCCGCCAAAACTTCGAGAGTCACAGTGCGACTTGAGAAGGAAACGATCTACATGTTAACAAAAATTGAAGGCAAATGTACCTGAAGTACTTTGTTATCTTCGTGTGATTGGTTGAGTTCAGCTTTCTTAACATTCAATTCGTCTCGGACAGTATTTAGAAGTGATTCCATCTCAGACTTCTCCCGTTGAAGACCTTCCAGTAAATCTTCCTCATCGCTGACCTTTTTCTCATAATCCTATTGGTAGTAAACGATATTAAGTTTGTTTCAAGGAAAGACTTGATCTCTCGCACGTCAGTCACATCGTTTGTATAAACTTCGGAAATTTCAATACAACGGCGATGGGAATATATATTTTCCTTCAGAGTAAAAAAATTACCTGTAAAGCGCTGTACTGTTCCTCAACGGTCGATTTTACGATGACAAACTCGTTCGACACTCGACTGAAGTCTGCATTCTTTTCATCCAACTCATAACTTAATATCGACGACTTCTTCTTCAATTCTTGCAGTTCACCTTCGAGTTTCTCATTTCTTTGTTTGGACAAACTGAGATCCCTTTGAAGCAAGATATTCTCTTCTTCCATATTTCGACAGTTGCTTTGAAGCTCGGAGACTCGCTGGTAGAACGAACTGACTTCGTCTTTCAAAGTTTCGTTGTCTTTCAGTAAGGTTGTGTCGTTGATTTCAAACTCTCGTAGTTTTTGTTGGAACAGGAGAAGCTCGTCGTGAAGGTATTTCTTCTCTTCCTGCGCGCGGGCAAATTCGTTCTGATACTTCGTTGTCTCTTGCGACCTTCGAGTAAATAAAACATTTCAATTATTTCACGAGAGCAATGCCTGTATACCAAAAACTCACTCACACTCAAACTCATTGAGTGGGAGATCTCAATCTTCTCAAAACGCTTCCTTGACGGTATTTCCACTTGGATAAGAGCTTGATTTTACCTCAAATCTTTCCATTGATTAAGAAAAAAATAACTTTCTCTCATCAGTAAGAGCAAAGTTTCTATGTCACATTCAATGAGAGTTCGCGTGAGTGAGGTGTTTGAATACAGCCGTAAAGGTTTTTCGATGTAAACATGGTTAGGTAAATACGTTTCTAATAAATTGTTTATCTTCAATGAGGTTACTCTTCCAAACTATTTATAGGAATATTGCATTTTGAACGTTTAGATAAGCAATTCATACTAGGTATATACTAAACCATGATGCAAAAAGTTATAAAATCATTCTCAAAAATATTTCTCACCTTGAATCCAGTTCGTCTTGAAGCAGAGTAACTCTACCACGAAGCTCTTCTTTTGTCTTCTCAGCCGAGCGTTCGTTGGTTTTAAGCTTCTCCAAAACCCTTAAATTTTCAGAATACTTTCTCTCGAGCACGCCATTTTCTTCTTTGCTTTGAAGCAGTTTATCTTTGAATTCTTCCAGTTGTTGTTTAAGCCCGTTTCGTTCCCGAGTGATGGTCGAAAGCATTCCTTCCAGTTTCGTAACCTTGCTGCGAGTGTCCTTAACTTCTTGCAACAACTGGTCATTTTCATCTTCGTATGTTTTACGAGAATTCTTCATCTCTGAGACCTGTGGGAAATAATGATCTATCATATTCGCACCTAAATACACTAGACTGTACTCTGAAGTGTCTTTCCAGATGCGATAAACCGAACAATATTCAGAATGCATTGATAAAAAGAAGCACATCTGAAGAATAATTATTCAATGATACAGGATAATTCTAGATGCAATGATAGCAAATTTGTGCAGTGACAAACGTAATATTCATCATTTACCATATTTCGGTATATTCGACAGGTATATTCGACCATGGCAAGGTTGATAATACCATATTCAGGTATATTACTTCATCACTATTATTTATCGTGTCTTAATTTAGACTAGTCTCAATTTACGCCAAATTCGTATTTAATATTTTGTGTTTGTGAAATTTTGACTAATGCAATCGCATGAGTCGCATCAGTCTGGATCCGCTCCTGTGTTAACAAGTCATTTTCACTGATGAGAAATAGTCCGGATGTAAATTCGTCTTTATTTCTGTATTCAAATCGGTCATTGTTGACAGCACCCACACATAGAAATATTCTATTACATCAGCCACCTTGACATGTTCACGACACTAAAGGCCCTGTTACATGGTGCAATTTTTCTTGCAACTTGCAATGCAATTCTACTTATAAGAGATGTAAATTAGTAAAGAGTCTTGCAGAAGAAAATGCATGAAGTATAATAAACACAAAAGTTTGGTGTTACTAAATTTACATCTCTCAAAAGTAGAATTGCATTGCAAGTTGCAGGAAAAATTGCACCGTGTGACAGGGCCTTTACGACTAAATGTGTAAACCAGGCATATTTGTCCTCAGAGAATTATACGATATGCTACACACCTGTTTCTCAGCATGCTCCAGCTGTCGCTTTAACTCATCTTTCTCCCGCTCCAGAACTTCACAGATGGACTCAAGCTCGACAACATTCCCCTTCGCCGTTGCCAATTCCTTTTCCAACTTTGATATTTCGTCTCTATTCTCGCCAAACAGTTCCTCGAATCGCGCCAGCTTCGCTCGTGCATTCTCCAGTTGTTTTTCGAGATCAGCTATTTTACCATAAGCCTCTTCGCACCTTGATTCCAGGTCCAAGATCTTCTCCTTTGCTGAATGTTCGCCCCTACCAGCGTCGTTCAACTGCGCTAAACAAGTTTCGTGCTCTTTGAGAACTTTCTCTTTATCGTTCTGAATGTCCGAAATCAAAGTTTCCAGTTCCGTGATTCTGCTCTCAGCGCCACGGAGTTCCTTGTCGACTGTATCTTTTTGCTTCTTCAACAATTCTCCGGCTGTCTCGTTTCGCGAGAGTTCATCAGCAAGCGTTTCGATTTTCACTTCCAAAACTTGGGCCGACGATTCCAGGCGTTCAATGGTTTCGCGTTTCACACTTGAAAACGAAACAATTTTAACAATTCTGAACTCTGCGTGTGTCTTTTATTAAAATTTAACCTCAGTAACATTTGAGAAGAGTGCTTCTAGTTTGACTCTACCAAACACAGTGGTTAGTCCATGTGTCTTTCATCTCTGTGACTGAGGTTTCATTTCTCTAATATGCAGTTGTCTGATTATAATTTAACCTCAGTAACATTTGAGAAGAGTGCTTCTAGTTTGACTCTACCAAACACAGTGCTTAGTACATGTGTCTTTCATCTCTGTGACTGAGGTTTGATTTTTGTAATATGCACTTGTGTGATTATAATTTCACCTCAGTCACATGTTAGAAGATTGCTTCTAGTTTGACTCTACCAAACACAGTGGTTAGTACATGTGTCTTTCATCTCTGTGACTGAGGTTTGATTCTGGTTTGATTCCTGCAGTATGCAGTTGCCTGATTATAATTTTATCTCAGATGAGAAATGAGCGCGTTCTGGCATGACCAGGGACCGCGGAGCAGGGTGGCTGTCTGGGCTTTAGCCCCACCAATAATTTTTCCGTAATTAGTCTTTAATTTCGAATATTTTTTAGTTCGCTCGAATTTACAAGCAATACAAGCGCCAAAATGCTGGAAACTTTATATAGAGCAAGCATTTGACCATTAAAACAGCATGGTTATCCATTTCAAAATATTTGACATCATAACCAAAGCATGGTTATATTGTTTAATGTTTGTATATGAGCGCCAAACATGCTGGAAACTTTACATAGGACAAGCATTTGACCATTAAAACAGCGTGGTTAACCATTTCAAAAAAAATTTGACATCATAACCAAAGCATGGTTATATTGTTTAATGTTTGTATATGAGCGCCAAACATGCTGGAAACTTTACATTGGACAAGCATTTGACCATTAAAACAGCGTGGTTATCCATGTCAAAATATTTGACATCATAACCAAAGCATGGTTATATTGTTTAATGTTTGTATATGACCGCCAAACATGCTGGAAACTTTACATTGGACAAGCATTTGACCATTAAAACAGCGTGGTTATCCTTTTCAAAAAATTTGACATCATAACCAAAGCATGGTTATATTGTTTAATGTTTGTATATGACCGCCAAACATGCTGGAAACTTTACATTGCATGGACAAGCATTTGACCATTAAAACAGCGTGGTTATCCATTTCAAAATATTTGACATCATAACCAAAGCATGGTTATATTGTTTAACGTTTGTATATGAGCGCCAAACATGCTGGAAACATTACATAGGACAAGCATTTGACCATTAAAACAGCGTGGTTATCCATATAAAATATTTGACATCATAACTAAAGCATGGTTATATTGTTTAATGTTTGTATATGAGCGCCAAACATGCTGGAAACTTTACATAGGACAAGCATTTGATCATTAAAACAGCGTGGTTATCCATGTCAAAATATTTGACATCATAACCAAAGCAAGGTTATATTGTTTAATGTTTGTTATGAGCGCCAAACATGCTGGAAACTTTACATACTATCTATTATTTTCCATTAACCCTTAAATTGAGAGGCATTTGCGGCGATTTCAGAGGCCTATATTTCAAAATTTTCCCGGACTTTCCTAGCAGGTGCGCGGTTCCGAGCCCCAGCAATACGAAAAACGCTCCGCGGTCCCTGATAACCCCGTTCTAGTAAACACAACGATCTTACCTCTTGCCGAAATCCGTCACAATTCTTTTGATGATCGATATAGTCTTTCTGCAACTCAGAAAATCCGTGTTTACTCTGTCGAAGAGCTTCTTTAGTATCGTGCAATTCCTTCCTCAAACTCTCCTTCTGTTTCTCCATGCTTTGGATCTGTGCTTCCAACGTGGTGACCTTCACGCACCTTTCTTGATTTTCCTTCTTCAAATTCTTTTCCATTTCTTCATAACTCGCTTTCAACTCTGATGTTTTAGTTTCAGCATCCACTTGGGACTCGAGCATCGTCGATTTTTCTGCTTCTAGTTGACGATAAGTAGTCTCCCATTCTGTCTGTTTTGAAGAGTGCGCTTGGAGTTCTCCTTCCAAATCAGTAATCCTCCAATCTTTCGCATCCAGTATTATCTTGTAGTCAGCGACCTCTTTTCTCAAATCATTCAGTTCATTATCAGTTTCTTGGCGTGTTTCATTCAGCCTAGATGAGTAGGGGAAGATAGATAAGAACAGATGGGAATCTATACAGAGATTGGTAGAACGCTGTCGCTGTCTGCTATAGAGATATAGAAAGGGACAGACGAGAGATTAAGACTAATAGAGATACGATCGGATAGATGTGGATGGAGACCGATAGAAATACAGATAGTGTGATAGGTAGATTGATGGAGATAACTCAAAATAGAGGCGAGGATAGACAGAGACAAATAGAGATAGACTGGACATAGAGAAACGTGCCTATACTGATAGAAAGACAAAGATATCTGAACGTGGACAGACGAGAAAAAAGGATTTAGAGAAATGGATAGTTAAAAGACAGACGGTGGAGACACATGGAAACAGACGGTGACTGATAGGGATAAATAGAGACAGAAGGAGATAGATATAAACACACATAGATAGATTCAACGAGATATACTAAAGGTGGAGATAGAGACAGATAGGGACAGATAACGAATGAGACCGGGACAGATAGGGACAGATGGAGATAGATAGAGAAAGATCTTGCAGAAGGCAGCTGATCTAGAAGTAGGAGAAACGCAACTGGACGACTAATTTAAATCGAAGATCAAGGGTCGAAGAGTTTAGTTAAGAGCATAGCATGCGCACTCGAGTATTTTTTTTACCTCGTTATTATATTCTGCAGTTTCTTTGCATCACTCCCAAGATTTTCAGTCTTTAGCTCGCCGTCGGTGACTGTCTTCTGCAAACCTTGAATCTCATCCAATCTCTTCTTCAAATCAATCCTGGTCTCCTTCAGCTGCTGTTGTAACATGTCTCGTTGCAATGTCAGATTCGAGATGCTCGTCTCCAGTTTCTTTGCTTCGTTGGAGTACTTCACCTCGGCGTCGGCGAGATCTCCTTTCAGTCTTTCGGAGAATGCCTCAATCTCAGTGACCCTCTTCCTCGCCTCTGATAACTGCTGTTGTAAGTCCAATAACCTAATGCATTGGGAAAGACGTTGATACATGAACTTACATAAAATAGCGATTGTATCCGGGATTTCCGAGCTCATTGGGTAAAGTATGAAGTTTGAAGACCACACTTTTGCGCTTATTCGCTTGCGGCAAAGTCCAGAGATTGAAATTTGTGGACGTACTTAATCAATAAACAAGAAACCAAAACTAGCTATGAAATATACCTAGATGGCATTTGAATTTGTGTACTGATACTTTCCGCATTAGGTAAGACATCTATGTGGCTATGGAATACTGAATGTGCTGTGTCAAGTTTGATTCTATGTCAAGTTTGTCAAGTCTCATTCTATGGTTCCTAAACACATCTACTTAAACCATGGCAAATCAAGAGGCTATCAGCCATCGTCCATCGGTTATCACTACAATACGAACACCGTAGATTATTTTGTGGTGTTACCATTTAAACGTGTAATTTAATTCGCCTGTTTCATTTTCCCTCAACGACTGAATCATTCCATTCCAACCTACACATACAAACCTTGTGTCGGCTGTCCCAAGCATATCCTCATTTCGCACCATCTCTCCATTCAATTTCGCTATTTTTGCGTCACGTCTGTTCAACTCCTCTGTCACCATTGCTAAATCTCTGAACAACTTCTTTTCCTTCTCGCGATAGTTCGTTTTCACTTCTTCCAATTCTTCAATTTTCAACTGAAGCGTCGCGATCTCTTTCTTGCACTCAACAATCTGCTGGGAACGTTTCTGGGCTTGAAGATCGGCCTTCACCAGTTGTTTCTTGGTCTCGTTCAGCTCTAAATCTCGTTTCTGTATTTCCACGTTCTTGTCACTTTCGCCAGACCTTGGTGGAAGAGAAATTGTGATGATAATGATTAAGAGAATGATGAAGACGATGAAGACGATCATGGTCATCGATAATCATTGATCTTGAACAATGATTATCGATAGTAATCAATCGGTGATGAACGAAGATTATCATCGATAATGATCTATGATGATGATGATCGATGATCATTGATGATGATGATGTCTAGTCCTATAAAGCTATATAAAAAAGTCGACGTTCCAGTGCCCCTAATCTCAAAACGTCTGCCACAAATCTCGAGGGCGTTGTCTCCCCATTTTTAATCAACTGACTCTCTTATGCTCAAGAGGAAGTTGATTCCTCATGAGATATATAAACTGTCCTTCCAAGTTACCCTCCCAAAAGATATTCGCATCAGCGCTCCTGGGTGAGCAGAGGAATCTCCTGACCGAAATATGACAAATCTCCTTACCTAGATGCAATTTCGCGAACTTTAGTGTCCAGATCAAACTGCAGTATTGTCGTTTCCTCTTGTAGTGCCTCCACTTGACCAGTCTTCTTTTTCAAATCCTTGACAAGTTGGTCGCTTTTTCTTCTCAGTCCTTCAATTGTTCGCGCGGCCTCAAGTGCTTCCTCTTTGTATCTCAAAGCATTTCTCAGCTCTTCCTTCAACGAAATTTCCTTCTTTGTATCGTCTCGCTTTTCTCCTTCGAGCTGTTCCACTGATCTGAAAACAAAGGAAACTAATTGTGGATTGATTGTGGTAGATCGAAAATGGCGGTCAATGATGAAGTTTTGCATTTTTAATTTCTGTTTTCTTAGGTTTTAATGATAACTACTAATTAGCGTTGTGTTTAGGTTTTGAGACTCTGTACGTAGCTAGGCTAAATTCCGTACAGGCGTTGATAAGGTCTAAACCAACTTTACCTCTTCAAAGCTTCTACTTCATCTGCTTTCAATTTCATCTCATGAGTCAATCGTTCCACATCTGCAGTCAGTTTGGTGGCGGATCTTTTCTGTTCGGTAGCTTCGCTTTCCACTCTTTTATTCTCCTGTTGCAACGAAGCAAACTTTGTTTTGAATTCCAGTATTTGCTCCTTCAACCTCTCGTTGTCCTCTTCAAAACGCCGTTGAGTGTTCTTTGCTTTTACGTGCAATGTTTCTGAGTCTGAAAGCTTCTTTCCCAACGAAATAAGGCCACTTTCAACCTGAGACAGATAAACAAATAAAGCCGTTAAACACTGCCAGGGAAATACTTTTAAGACGTTAGTAGACCTTTTTCTATCGTTCTTCTAAGAGAAGAAGAGTTAATCTCATCGGTCATTGTTTTTTTTCATTTTGCAGGTGCAGATTTGAAAGGCGTTTAGCTGGAAGGCTTAAAATCCACCGTTTAAGCTAAACGTCTCTCTAACAACCGGCCCCGAATACGAGTGACACCATGCATTCAAGAAATTCTCAGCTTGCAAGGATTCATCTTTCGCAATGGTATAAAATATCTTCACAATGACATACCTTCACTTTTTCTCTGTCATTGGTATGAAGTTCGACCATGAGTGAGTTATACTCTCGCAATAGCTTCTCGTGTTCATCTTTTTGTGACAGAAACTGAGATTTCGATTCCTCCATGATTTTATCTTTTCTCGTCAACTCCGTTTTGGTGAATTGAATCTCCCTTTGCGAATCGGCGAGGCGACTGTTGAGAAGATCAATGGTGTCTTTACAGCTCTTGAGCTGTGTCCCTATTTCCTCAATTTGCCTTTTAAGTTCTGCGTTTTCTCGAGAGCTTCGCTTCCATTGAGTCTCAACTTTCAAGAGTCTGTTCTGCGTTTCCTGGACGTGATGTTGTGTTTCCACACGCTCGTTGTTCAACCTTTCTTTCGATAGTTCGACAGAAGTCAGTTTCTTGTGCAATTGGATCACTTCATGTTTGGATTCTTTCTTGTCCTTTCTCAATGCATCGTAGGCTGTCTTCAGCTGGTTTAGTTTCACATTTGCCGTCACAAGATCCTCCTCGGCTTTTGATTTTTGTTCTTTGAGAGTCTGGTACGATGCGTTAACCTGAAAGGTGCCATAAATCTCCATTATACTTGAAGTATGCTCTAAACTCTAACCTATGCACTTAGCTCAGTCACAGAGATGATAAACGCAGTCTATTTAGATATCGTCTAACCTTTGTGACTTCTATATTTGCAGTTTTACACGTGTCCTCCAACACTGTCAGTTTTGACGTATGACTACGTTCAGAGCTCTCAAGATGACGAACTTTCTCTTGCATTATTCCAAGCTCTTGTTCCAAACGAGCTTTCTTCTCTCTCAAAATTCCCTGGGAATTCTCCAGCTCTCGTATTTGTCCTCTTGCTGCATCAAGGTCCCTTTTCATCGCCAAATGCTCCTTCGTATCCACGTTCGTCTCCACGACCACCTTTCGCGAAAAGATGAATTTGAAAAGCCCCGTGAGTATCCGTGACAATGCACGAAATCTACATTATAATGTGAGTTCGATGACATAATCCTTCAAAATATCAACTTTTTGAAATCAGTAGGGCAGGTAGAAACTCTCAGTCTTTCAATACTACCCGAGCATGTAAACCAGAGCTACACTCTAGCTCAATTCATACTATAAATTGAAAAGCCCTGTGAGTATCCGTGACAATGCACGAAATCTACATTATAATGTGAGTTCGATGACATAATCCTTCAAAATATCAACTTTTTGAAATCAGTAGGGCAGGTAGAAACTCTCCGTCTTCCACTAATACCCGAGCATGTCTATCGCTGGTATTCAAAGAGCTAACTAACATTCACACTCAAGTGTGACAGAGAAATTTTGTTATTTCTGATCAATGTCAAGAAGTTCTTTCTTAAGCTAAGGAAAGATTTAAGGTAAAACACTGAAATTCAAGCTTTTATTCGACTGAAGATACCATCATGGAAACGTTATGAGAAGATTCAGATCTCTCACTCAGTGAGTTCGGATGAGTGAGTTTTTAGAATATAGGCGCACGCCTCTTAGAGTAGCCTTACCCGTGTATCCTCGCGGGATTTCCGCACTTCCGTTTCCAATGTGGCCAACTTCGTGCGCATTTCAGAGACAACCGTTTCCTTGGTGACGCTCTCTTTTTCATATTTCTCGCAAAGCGTGCGATGCTCTTTAAGTTGTGTTTCCAAGCGCAAAATGATCTGGTCTTTGTCCTGACCGCTGTGAGATTCAACTTGGCTGAGCTGAACTGAGAGAAATTCTTTCTGTCTACGTTCGTTCGCAAGTTCTGCTTCGAGTTTGGAGATCTAAGAAATCAAATATGCCAATGATTAATTTACTAAGTCTGAATTTATTTTTTGGTTTCCTCCTGTGGTAACACTGGATCAATAAGAGATGATCCTTACTGGACCTCTAGGAAAAACAGTTTAGAACTGATAGAGCTATCCAGTATAAATAAACTTAGTTTAGTTTAGGTCTCCTCCTGTAGTAACACTGGATCAATAAGAGATTATCCTTACTGGGCCTCTAGGAAGAACAGTTTAGAACTGATAGAGCTATCCAGTATAAATAAACTTAGTTTAGTTTAGGTTTCCTTGTATAGTATCAGTGAGTCATATTATGAGAGATATTATTCAGTATGTCAATACTTCGCCTAAAGCTTACCTTGCTCTTAGCGGTAATAAACTTCATATTATCAACATGTTTTTCCTTCACGTAGCGGTCACTCGTCTCCTTGACTTTCAGCATTTCCTGTCTCAATCCATCCACTTCACTCTCCAGCGACTCCTTGATCGACTTCAATCGTTTGATCAAGTTGTCCTTGGCCTCCACGTCCTTGGCATACGAGTCGTGCATTCGTTGATGCTGAGCGAGGGTCGTGTGAAGATTTTTGAACTCTTGTATCAGATTCTCTTTCTCTGCGTGGATTTGATATCTACAAGAATATTACACGAAACTCGCTTAATTGGTGGATACATATTAAATAAAGATGCAGTATTCACAAAATGGTCCGCAAGAGCCTGATATAGGAGACCTTTAGCTTAACCATGTAATATGTCAAACCGCGGACAGCAAACAGCTAATTTCAGATAACATTTAAAATTAGATTTTGGCACCGGCCTCAGAAATCTAGCATTTGTTTTGTAAATTCGAAATGAATTTTTCTGTTTGCCGTTAGAGGGTTGTCGTGAACGTCAGCTATACAAAGATCTCTATAATGGAAGCTTTTTCTCGACAAAATGAAAGCAATTCCGTTTTTTTTCGAATTGCAAGCAGGCAAGAAGGAAAGAACCAGTATAGTGGTCGTATCTTGCAAAGCTTTTCTTAAATATTGTGATAGATTAGACTGTAAAGGATCTAGTCAATTTGTCAAACGAACCTTTGCTAAACTGGTCATAACAATCAAGAATTAAAGCACGACTCTGCGACTTACCTTTCAGTAATAACGGATTCTTTAACCTTCTTCTCAATGTCATCCATACGCTTGTGCATATCTCGTATGAATTTACCATCTTTTGGATTGCCGTTTCTCAGATCAGCATTTTCCGCAGACCCGGGGTAACCACCCGACGTGGCCTGATGGCCGTATTCTGCTGACTTTAATAGCGACTCGTACTCCGAGGTAAGTTTTTGTAATTCCTGGAGATTTTCATTTCGACTCACGGAGGATTTCTTCAAAGCACTTTTTCGTGTAGCACTGGAACTTTTGCTGACTTCGTTCAAAGATCGCTCGGCAAGATTTAACTGCGATTTAAGCCAGTCCTTAATAATAGTAATAGGCTTGTTCTAAATGATATCACTTTATCTCTTATTGATCCAGTGTTACTACAGGCGGAAACCTAAACTAAACTAACTTTATTTATACTGGATAGCTCTATCAGTTCTGAACTGTTCTTCCTAGAGGTCCAGTAAGGATCATCTCTTATTGTTCCAGTGTTACTACAGGAGGAAAGTCAGGAAACCTAAACTATACTAAATTAACTTTATTTATACTGGATAGCTCTATCAGTTCTAAACTGTTCTTCCTAGAGGTCTATCAAAGATCATCTCTTATTAATAAGTGTCATTAGCAGGAAACATAAACTAAATTAACTTTGTTTACACTAAGATAGTCCTGTCAATTCTAAGGTCCATTTAGGATCATCTCTTATTAATGCAGTTCAAAACTGTTCCTCTTATTGAGGTAAGGATCATCTCTTATTGATCCAGTGTTACTATAGCAGGTAACCTAAACTAAACAAAGACTAGATAGATCTATCAATTCTAAACTATTCTTCCTACATGTCCGTTAAGGATCATATTTTATTGACCCAATTCAGTCGACTGAAATCGTTTCACATCTAAAACTAACCTTCTCCACATTCAAAGAAGACATATCACTTTCAACCAAATTTAACTTCTCCACAGCGCTGGTCTTCTCCTTGTGAGCTTGATCCAATTTCTCCGCCATATCATCGTTCTCGCGACGAAGTTTTCTCACCAAACTGTCCTTGTTATCTGCCGTTTCTTTCATCTCGTTATATTGTCTCTGCATGAGGTCCATAGATCTTCTCGATGCGTCCAACTCTTCTTGAAAACGGCCGAGTTCGATATCTTTATCGTGAAGTTTACCTTCGAAGTCGCTCGTCAACTTCCCGTTCTCGAACATCTCGAAACTCGAACTGCTTTGGCGGACGTCACCATTTACCCTCAGCTCCTCGCGAAGTTGACGAATAAATGTATCCTGAAATATTCAGAAGCATTCGTCATGAATCTCGGCGGGGTTTTGCATGCAACAGATGGTCGTTAACAAGTTGTTATCAGGGAAAAGAAGAAGTCTAAGTTTTAGGTGTACCAGTCTTAGATTAAAAGCCAGGTAATTATAAGCAGATATTCGCAGAGTGCGTCTGTCTTAATATAAACAGAAAGCAAATAAGGCGTTTAGAATACTGGACTTATTTATATCAATATATTTTCTCAGGATACCGACATCAGCGTAGCGTTTTTCAATACTCAGGCCTCAGGGACCTGTTCTGGGTTTTCGTTAGGTATTAATGTAAAATAACAAAACAGTATATCTAGAAATATAGTACAGTACGGCACATGTGACAATACAATTATTATACAATATACGATGCAATATACGGTATTACACGATTCCATGAAATAAATTTCAAAAACTCTTTAAAATAATGTATTATATTACCCAATAAGCAACAGCCAGCCCATCTTTTAAACTAGGAAAAACTTACGAAGTTATACCTAAAGCATTACTTCTCAGGAAACAAACTGTATGTGAATCCTTATTAAATTCGAACTACACGATTCTTATTGGCCAATTCTGCCACTAACGAAGAGTTGCAAGTTAACTAACTCTTAATACAAGCGACCTTTGGTATTTGAATACCATATTGACAACTAGAAGCTGGCTTATGCAGAGGAATTTGGCTCAGGCCTATGGTTCCTGAGGCACTGCAACTCGCACGTCCTACTTTGGTGATGAAGTTTCCGTGCGACGTGAATGGTTTACGAAATTATCGCTGCGATAAACAGTCTAAGTTCATAACGTTTTTCCTGTGCTAACCTTTCCTTCCAGAGTGGCTTGCATTTCCAACATCTCCAGGTCGGATCTTGCACCGGGATTTGAACTGCCTGTTGCTCCGAGTTCGCTTTCCATCCTTCAAAATCCACAAATGCAACTTGGACAAAAGCTCTTCGATGGAATCTCGCAACAACAAACGTCTTGTAACTTGTATCCACACAAACGCGGAATGTGTATGGGCTTTTCTGTATCAGAACTCAGGAATTATCTTGCTATCACTGTACTCGTTTCAAAAAGAGCCAAAACAAAGCGATTTTCGGTGCAATACAGCAGTTTTCAACCGTTCTTCGGCAGCTGGGAATGACAAAAACCATCTTGCGCACACAACATTGTTGAAACCTTGCAATATGAAATATTTGACGGCTAGACTGACCAAAAGCGTCTCTGGTTTTGACGGCGGGGTGAAATTTGTTTGTTTTCGTTCCTCGTCGAATGGGAGGCCATTAGTTGAGATAAGTTTAGCAGCGGCAAGCCTTAAATGGAATAGAAGAGAGTAAACTACCTGTTGATGGAAACTTTGAAGTAAAATATGCGTGAAAGTTGTCTCGGGCACCTGTTGCAAGGCTGTTTTGAGCTGTCAAAACATTATTTCGGCTGTACTTGAAAACTACCACAATTTCTCATCCTGAAGAGGACTACACGAAAAGAAATTCGATGTGTTATTTTTTAGTAACTTCTACTTGAGAACTAGTGAAGCAAAATTGTCGTAAAAACGACGATATGCAAGAATCTTTGACACGAAAATTATCTGGCGCTATACGAAGTATTTGATACACTCAGTCTTCCCACAAGCCACCACGCGTGTTTTCTGTTCGAGGCAGAAATTGGCTTCGGTTTCAACCCCGCGGCATAGTTCTCCAGACCACAAAGTAGAAGAATGTCAATGAGCTATAGTAATTATCACGCTTTCTCAGTTTCACTCGAAGTGAAAATATTTACCAATCTTATTAAATCAACAAATTGTCTTCAGAATTCAAACTCACAAACGCTGTTAATTGTCCGTCGCTTTTTATTCTGTCTCAAAGATGTAAAAAATCATTTCTACATTACATATAGTCGTAGAGAAACATACTCCAAACCGTACAACATCTCTTCCATCGCGTCGTCTGTGTTCAAAGATAAAGCGAGGCCTAATTTGTGATTTCCTCGCAACAGACTTTGTTATTTTTGTATGCTAATTTTTGTATAAAAACGAAGATTATATATGTAGAAATCAGACGCGTCAAAACATTAAAATTGATCACTGTAATTATGTACTTCACAATATCACGATGAATATCGCTTTTGCGTCGTTGAATTGTGGGGAAATGATTCTAGGAAAAACCGTTAACATTGCGTATTTGTTATGTCAAAAGTGAAAATGCACCAAAACTGCTTCAATATAATAATCTATTTTTCATTTCTCGTATTGCAGCTGTCGTTTTACTGATAACAAAATGAATACGATAGTTTCCGCTGTTTCGCTTTTTATACAAAAACTTTAAAATATGATAAAAATCCACTTAATTGTTACATTTGAAACGTCCGAATAATTGCGGGTTTGACCTACTGTGAATCATTGAGCGTACTAACTGAAATATAGTTTGTTATATAAAGATATTCGGGTTTGAACTATTCGTTTTAAAGTTGTCCTATTGTTCTGTCTGTCTGCATGATTCAATAAACAAAAAGGCCGTTTACATAACACTACAAATCTGTCATAACATTTCGTTTTTTTGGGTGGAACATAATCAATTTTAAACGATGAAAGAACACTTTACAAGGTTAAGAATGACTTTTATTATGCCAGGTAGTACGAGAAAGATCCCCAGGTAATTTAGCGAGTGCAAAACAGCTGTGCAGATTCTAGTTTTTCAATCCAACTCGTGACTCTATTTCAAGCACAAAATCTTATATTGCAATGAAAAGATAATGCTAGTTCTAGGATTCTGTGTAATTTCTAGTAATTCCAAGCGCTTGCCTAAGCCACTCTATCTCAGTCTTCATAATAAGACTGCTAAGTTTTAATTCTCTCAACTCTTGGTTTTTGCGTTCCAAATTCCTGGAATATTCGTCAACGAAGTTCCTATAATCTTCGCAATTTTTATCCAATTTCTCGTTCTCGCTTCGACATTCTCGTAATTCTTCTCTAGTGTCTTCCAATTCCTGGAAAATCTTATCATCCTGGTCTCTACGTTGGCTTGTGACAATCTCTATCAGTTTTGCTTTTAGGTTTTCGACATTTTCGCTGCAGTGAAAGCATGTTTTGGGAGGAGGAGGTATTCCTTCCGCATAGTCTCCAGCGAATTCAAATATGGAATTGCTATCATCTGCGTTTGTTGAGAATGATTCTGAGGGGTCGTTTTTACTCCGAGCTAAGCTCTGTATATTCACATTGTCTGTTGATACAGGGTGAAAAATATCTTCGTCTTCCAAAAGCGTTGTATTACGTTTCACAGCCGAGCGATCAATGTAATCACCAGATTCGTCAATGCATTCACCAATTTCATCACCATATTCTTCACCTTGATCACCCACTTCACCATTACACTCACCAAGTGCTGTTTCTGATGCAGGATGATCTGTGTCTTCGGATACTTCATGTAAATCATTCTCTTCTGCGTACTCACCTTCCTCTTCCTCTTCCTCTTCTTCTTCGTGTATGACAAGAAAATTCCCGTTGAAATCTTTTCCGACAACAATTTTGGGTATCTGAAAATGTTGATCACGAGAAAACATCGATGGATGGTTTAATTCATTATCATGATTATACCCATATTGGTTATCCCCAGATTGTTCACCATTTTTACCACTTTTATCACCATATACACCAACTTTATCCCGATGCTCACCAGAGATTCCTCGAACTTCATTACCATGCTGTGGCATATCACTTTCAAGAACAAGGGATCGGTATAGATTCACTACATTAACTCTATCCTCATCTTCTTCCCGTGTCTTTTCACTGTTGTCCTCGTTCATCAACCGTTCACCATGATCACCCCCATCAATCTCCTCTCCTTCTGAAATCTCTTCAACGGATTCCAACCCAACCCCACGAACATCCGTCGCACCAGTCCCTTGGTGCTCACTACCTTTGAGATTCAAATCTCTATGTAAACCATTAAACTCTGGGTCGGATCGTATGGAATATTGACTTGATAGCCGTGGACTCACGTGAATACTTTTCCAACTTTCGTCCAAATTCTCGACTGTATTTGCAGCTACACCACTTGTAGTATTCGCTTCTGCCTTGCTCGTAGAGTTGCTTTCTTCCTTTCTCTGATCATTTGATGCCTCATCTCCTTGTTCAAGAGACGGATCATGAGGTAATTCATCATCTTCAAGTTTTGAAGCACCCAAGCCATCGACCACATCTTTGCCAGTGGAATCTCCTGCGGAAAAATCGATTTCAGAACAATCCTCCAAGCTATCCTCGCCCAGCGTCCCTAGAGAACCAAATTCGTGTCTACTAAGGCGCTGAAGATTCTCAAACTGATCATCAGCAAGCTCAAGGCTATCCTTCAACGAATGTTTCTTGCGATGTTTCATCTCATCAATGCTCAGCTTATTCACTAATCTTTCCACTTCGTCTTGTTTTCCCTCCAAGGAAGAGTCGACCAGATCGAAACTACCTTTCAGAACTCTCTGCCACTTCACTTGCTTGCAGTTTCGACAGAGATCTTTCTGTAGTTCCATACTGTTCCATGAGTTTCCTCCCAAACTACCAGCCAGCACTTCTGGGCTGGAACTGAGCTCGTATGCTTTCCTTTTATACTCGTCCAATTCCTCTTGAAGTTCCGCCACAGTGCTCTTATTCTTTTTAATAATCTTGTGTAGTTTCGCAAGGACTTCGGTTATCGAATTAAACTCTTCATGATATTCCTCTTCGGAAAGAATCAACATATCTGAAGCCCAGGATTTCATTTCAGAGCACTGTTGATCGATTTTCCTTCGAAGATCATCATTGACCTTTTCGAGCTCCTCATTTTTCGATTCCATCTCAGCAAGCTCGTTCCTAAAGATGAAAATAGTCATTCAGAGTTGGCACTTGAAATAGTTTAATGTTTCACAGTTCCAGTGAACTGACGCGTCTTTGTCTGATTCAATTCATTTCTAACGTATGGAAAATAGTCTGATGTGTCTAGTCTAGTGATAGAAGCAAACCGAATTTACTTTCATTGGTTTGCTGCCTATACATTACAAGCTACAAAACATCTACAGTCTACAAAAACACATTCGTGAAAAGTAATCTGAATCCGAGGAAATTGGAGTGTGGTGCGTGGGGGGGGGCAGGGTTCACAGGATGGGGGGGAGGGCGACACCCGTCAGACAAACATATGACAACGTGTTACCCTTAGTCTTGTGGTCTTGGAGAAAAAAACCTGTAGTTAGTTGGCTTTATAGATCTTCAACATCCTGAAAAATCCCCAGGGTGGCCCTGCTTGATTCTGTGTTGTGCTAACTACTGCTGCATATGATGAAGGGAATCAACGCTACCATCGTTTGCTGTTACGTAATTCCAACTTAAAATATATACTTCGCAATCCATACCTGGCGCTTTCCTCTACACATAAAAATGTCTGGCTTTGACGTCTCAGTTGAGCGCTCAGATCTTTTTGAAAACTTTCTTTCAAATAGCAAACGTCGTCTTCGCCTTGTTCCTTCTCGAATTCAACTTCAGATTCAAGAAATTTGTTTCTCTGCTGTAGTTTCTCTATTTCATTTTGAAGCTGCATTACACATTCTCTGTTCTTTTCCTAAAATAAAAAAAATCTGATTCATTTCACACGAAATTTTTCTAGAGGTCCAGTAAGGATCATCTCTTATTGATCCAGTGTTACTACAGGAGGAAACCTAAACTAAACTAACTTTATTTATACTGGATAGCTCTATCAGTTCTAAACTGTTCTTCCTAGAGGTCTAGTAAGGATCATCTCTTATTGATCCAGTCGTTTTATAGAGTTTGAAAAAATTCTGCAGTATGACGTAGTTTGCCAATCAGGAGCATCCTTTGTCCACAAACTGCGTCACAAAGAAGACTTCCAATAAAGGTCTGCAGGAAGAGTAACCTAAACGAATTTCCACTGGATAGCTCTATACGAGTTCTAGATTGTTCTTCCTAAAAGCCCATCTTAATAGATCATCTAAACATGGATTAAATTACTTACATCCTCCCTTTCCAGTTCTTCCAAAGTTCCGTGTAAATCGTTTGTATCTTGTTTATGTTTTTTTATCCAATGTTGGATCTCCGCGTCCTTCTCTTTACAAATGAACTGGAATTTCGTGTATAGCTCTTCCAAGAGTTTCGCGACCAGTTTCTTGTCTATGTATCCGTTTAAGGCCTCGTTATCGCTCTCAAATTCATCAACGTGTCT
Source organism: Dendronephthya gigantea (assembly GCF_004324835.1). Lineage (NCBI taxonomy): Eukaryota > Metazoa > Cnidaria > Anthozoa > Malacalcyonacea > Nephtheidae > Dendronephthya > Dendronephthya gigantea. The sequence continues at coordinate 55,669 of NW_021163269.1, read as the reverse complement.
TAGCAGCTGCGTAAAGTCCTCGTCGAATGTCTAAAGATAGATCAGAGATCTGTCTGTCCATAGTTATTACAATAGGGAGATTTAGCATGAGGACGTGAACGTCAAAGACGACGTGAAAATGGCGAGTAAATGGCGTGGCATGTCCATATTTGGGCGCATCACACCATTTATTCGCCATTTTCACGTCGTCTTTGACGTTCACGTCCTCGTGCTAAATCGCCCTGATAACTATGTTCTGTCGGTTCTTTTTAGCAGTAGGGAGCTTTAGCAGCGACTACAAGTACGAGATTCGTCACTTTCGCGCGTTGTTTGCTTACGCCATCAACCAAAACTCGTAGTCGTCGGACTACGTCGGACTTCGTCGGACTACGTCGGACTACGTAGTCGTCGGACTTTCAAGTACGAAATTTATCAAAAAACACAGAATGGACATTATACCAGAAGCCTTACTCTTTGCATTTTGCTAATGTTTTCGTGTCCGAAATTTTTCAGAAGCGCACGCGTCATTCTACGCAATTCTACGCCATCCTGCCGGGTGTGTGCAGGAACTTTGTACCCCCATGAAAAAGTTCCTGCACACACCAGGATTGCGTGAGCAAGACACAAATAATTGAATACTAAGCGCCATTATGCTTGCGTGTGTTAATTCGCGTATTTGGCTTGCGTCAGGTGGCGTCACACTCAAAAAATTTCGGACGCCAAATGCAGAGTGAGGCTTCTGGTGTAATGTCTATTCTGTGCTCGAAAGCTCGGCGACTACGAACAAGTTTTGGCTGATGGCGTAAGCAAACAACACGCGAGAATGACGAATCTCGTACTCGTAGTCACTCCTCAAGCTCCCTAATAGGGAGCTTTAGCAGTGACTACGAGTACGACTACGAGTACGACTACGAGTACGAGATTCGTCATTCTCGCGCGTTGTTTGCTTACGCCATCAGTCAAAACTCGTAGTCGCCGGGCATTTGAGTACGAGTTTTTTGATAAACTTCGTACTCGAAAGCCCAACGACTACGAGTTTTGGCTGATGGCGTAAGCAAACAACGCGCGAGAATGACGAATCTCGTACTCGTAGTCGTACTCGTAGTCACTGCTAAAGCTCGCTATAATAGCCTGGGGCCGGTTGTATAAAACTCTTTAACTACATTTTGCATAGTTAAATCCTACAGTTAACTCCGAAATACACGACTCTGATTGGCCAATTCTGTGCTTAACTACAGTTAAAAGTTAACTAGTCCGGCTTTTAGGCAACTGGCCCCTGAACAGTTGAACAAAATGTGTCATACGGATTATATTATGTCAAATACTTGCAATGCATGAATAATTCACGTTTCTTATCGACGCTAATACACCGTTAAAAATGACAGGTCCGGGACATTTAAGTAAATGCAACTAAAAGCATTCCATTAAAATAAAACTACCTGTGACAACACATAGAGATTGTATCTTTTAGACACCGTTTCAAATAGTCAATTAGTTATACCTTTGTTTGTGCAGCATACACAGTACTAAATAAGCTTTTAGATCAACTACAGACATGACAGTTCGCAAATTAGTTTTGATAGAAGCGTATAATTGTCAACTTGTTCATATTTACCTCGTACAAATCGTCGTTTTTTGTACCAATTAGCGAGCCGCTTATAAAATTATCCGACGAGAATTTTCCTTGTCCTACACGTTCGTTGTTCAAAGCGGGTTCATTGTCTGTTAGCGTTGAATCGTTCCTCTCCCCGTCTGATGAAGACATGATGGAGTATCCTGTTCCTTCGTCGACGGAAGATGATAAACTTTTGCCCAATTTTGAACTCCGGTAATTCTCCTTTAATTCTTCCGACGACTTTTCTTCCAGTTCACTGATGTCAAGGCAACTGACGTACCTGAATCATAAAGAGTACAAAATGTTTCAAATTACTTTTTACCTGTTCTTCCTAAAGATTCAGGATCATCTCTTAATGATCCAGCTGCTTACTACAGGAGGAAACCTAAACTAAACCAACTTTATTTATACTGGATAGCTCTATCAGTTCTAAACTGTTCTTCCTAGAGGTCCAGTAAGGATCGTCTCTTATTGATCCAAGTTACTACAGGAGGAAACCTAAACTAAACTAATTTTATTTATACCGGATAGCTCTATCAGTTCTAAACTGTTCTTTCTAAAGGTCCAGTAAGGATCATCTCTTATTAATCCAAGCTTAAGTTATTACAGGAGGAAACCTAAACTAAACTAACTTTATTTATACTGGAAAGCTCTATCAGTTCTAAACTGTTCTTCCAAGAGGTCCAGTAAGGATCATCTCTTATTGATCCAATTGCAAGTTACCGCAGGTGAAAACCTAAACTAAACTAACTTTATTTATACTGGATAGCTCTATCAGTTCTAAACTGTTCTTTCTAGAGGTCCAGTAAGGATCATCTCGTATTGATCCAGTGTTACTACAGGAGGAAACCTAAACTAAACCAAAGTCAGGCTAAACTTTACCTTGTATAATCCTTCTCTTTGATTGTAGCAATCGATGTCTCTAGTTTCACGCTAATACGTTGACAAACTAGGCTGGCTTCCTGATCGGAAAACTTTTCCAAAAGTCCAGCGACAAGCTGATGAACATCGCCAAGCTGTTCAACGTGTGTAGCTTCGAACGTTTGCGCGTCAAAAATGATCTCCCTTAACATCTGAGTCTGTTGTGTCAGCTGTTCGAGAAGTGCATCTCTGGTTAACTGTAGTTCGTTAATCAGAGCTTCACGCTTGCTCGTCTCCTCCGAGTAGATTTCATCTTTTTCCTTTGTATCAGCCTCGACCGCATCTCTGTAGGTAGAGAAACGCTCGAGAATCTCCCTAATCTCAGACTCCTTTGCCGACAAGATGGAGTGAATCTCTTCGTTAAACGAAACCAACTCGTTTATCTCGTTCCCTTGTTTCTGGTTCGACATTTCAATTTCGCTTTTCGTCTCCTCGACCTGAGCGGCCAGGCTCTCAACTAAAAGTTCGGTTCCTTTAATGCTAGATTCCAGCCGTTTAACGTCGTCGTCTGCTTGGGAATCTAATAAATCATCTGTATCACGCTTTTGTATCAACCTATTGAAACGTTCTAGGAGTTCATCGACTTCTGAATTGCTCACTTCCTCGAAAAACGTCCCAAGGAAAGCGTCGTTCAAAGGTTTTCCATTTCCGCTTGAACTAGACAATACGCCGTGTGTCTTTCTAATGCACTCGATATTTTCAAACGATTTTAATAATTCGGTTGGCAGAGTTTTATTGAGATCCGGGCTTTGAAAAGTCAAAATTATGCCAGGATTTTCACTTTTTTCTTCAGTTGAGGATGATTTAAACGATGAACAATGAGAATATTCTGCTGATTCGCATGTATTCAACAACGTGGTATCGTTTTGCGAATGACTAACCGCTTTTAACGAGGCAGACAATGGATCTTCATTGCTTTTCTTTATCGCTTGCTCAATTTCGTTTGTCGATGTTAGATTAGTCGGGTAAATGTCTCGATTTTCCGTGCGAAGTTCTGACGAAATATCAAAGGGTATTTCATTTAGAAATGAACGCGCAATGGCAAAACAGCGATGAACAGGCGACTTGTTTTGTTTCGTATGCTGATTAGAAGCGTCAGCCGACGAATGACTTTGCGAATTCGCAGGGACTAATTTGCTGTAAAACGAATTGTGTACACTGCCACCTGTCCGTCGAGAGGAATAATTTGGAAAATGATCCGAGATATGTTTTTCGTCGATAACCGCAGGACGGGATAACTCGTCCCGGAAAGAATCCGGAAGACTTTGTCGTCTCTCGCGGACGAGATTGTGCTCTTTTTCGAGAAGAAGTCCGATAAAATTCGTCGATTTTGACTTTTGTAGCGGCCCGGGTCCGTCTTTCTTGATATCATTTCGATATTCAAACGAGACACCTGCCGGACATGAATTGCCCCGGAGCCGTTTCGTGTGCTTGTTGTTGTTGTAGAGAGGCATTCGTAAGTACAATTTGACACCGAAATTTCCAACTAAGACAGTTCAGAACTAACTTTCTTCCGAAAGTCCCTACATCAACACGAATTCTACGGTATAGACTAGCAGAGATTAGGCATCAGTCACACAAAAGATCCACACGGAACTTCGGTTATGAAAAATACGGCTCAATTTAAACAAATCTAGTGCTCAAACACCGATTCGCGATGATATTAGAACGCGAATTTTCTCTGCATGAACGGTATCCGGCAAAGCTAAAATATGTTCAAATTAAAATATTATTGTATTTTGATTGTAGTTAGCCATAGCAACACAGTGGGGAATTATAGATTTTCAGCTGCCAAGCAGCGTTGAAGAGCTTTTTGAGAATTTTTGTACAGTCTGATGTCAAAATCGCATGAATAAAATGCACACGTCTACAGTTTATATTGTTCACCGTTCTAATCCAAACGCCAAATCCAGGCAGAGCGATATTTCTTTCGTGAAAGCGATGCCCAAGAAACAAGCCAGAAACAAACACAACCCACGCACACAAGTTATCCTGGAGCAAAAATAATGGTCACGTCTTGCGATTTCCTTCCCAAATTTCGTTCCTCCAGTTGACGAAATGCCCACGGAATAAACGCGTATTATTTTCGTAAATGCAAGACTGCTCTGCAATGCAGCCGTAAATCTATACTAATATACACATACTACTATTTTAATATGCAAACTTAATTTAATATGTACATGAATATTGTGTATATGAATATAGTGCACGCATTCGCACATTAAAAATACAAGGAAATTAGTGTTCTTTCGACAATTTATATAATGTTGTGATATATACTAAATTCACAAGAAATTAAATTCACATTGTGATATGCATATTTGATTTGCAAGAAAATACAAAAGGTATTGCCAATGGCAACGTCATTTGCTTACTCTCCTGCATATAAATCCTTTTGCTGTATTCCATGATTATTATTCATATGACGATAATCGATCGATCGATCGATCAATCAATCAATCAATCAGGATGTTTTCATATTGCTTTAGGTATTCTCCCACAGGAAGGTTAGACACCTTAAGTAACTCTCTGGACAACTTGACCTTGAACACTTCAACAGGGTTTAAACACTGGTACAACAGGTTTGACCAGTTAAACGATGGTGACAGGCTATATGGGTTGGACTGGCACAACAGGTTTGATTGGTTCAACAGTTGCCACTCGTTCAACAGATTTGACCGGTTCAACACATGCGACCGGCTCCACAGGCTTGACTGGCTCAACAGGTTGGACGGGTTCAACAGGTTTTACTTGTTCAACAGGTTTGACTGGTTCGACAGGTTTTACCGGTTCAACTGGTTTCACCGGTTCATCAGATCCAAACGGTACTAAAGATTTGCCTTCAAATGGCTTGTTTAATTGACCTTGTTGTGTGTCGGTAGGCTTGAGAGGATTCTGGACAGCAGAATTTGATTCGTTTAAGAGTTTTGTAATTTCTCGCAACGTTCGTTGGTGCACGGGTAGTGACGGAACACGCCGGTGTTGAAATATTCGTAGCCAAACCATGGCACAGGAAACAACAAATAAAACAAACAAAAATACACGTTCTCGATGAAACATATATATCATGTGCCGCCGGTGACTGTTGTGAAATCGTCGTAAACTGTTGAAAAAAAAGAAATAAGTCTGAGTTCAAGGATAGCAAGGCAAGTAGAAAAGCTCAGCGCCAATGACTGGAATATCGTAACATAAACCGCTATATATTAATATATTATATATATGAATTAGTCATTGTTTATTGTTTATTGTTTACTGTTTACTGTTTACTGTTTACTCGCCTTAATCGTCAACAAAACTGAATGCGACAAAATTATCTTGGCCACAAGCAAGCGCTGAGTGAATTGCTCACCGACGTGGTCGAAACTTCCACTCCAGACCAGTCCTAGCTTTAGATGGATCCACAAAATCTTTGTAATTTCACTAAATTGGGAGCATGTATATATGATTGCCGCAAAGAGTCTAGCCAGAAAGATTTCTGAACGTCTGAAGAACAAAGATCAAAGATAGCTAAGTTGATTCTCGTTCAGACACGTAGACACGCACAGCTTTTATTATTTCATCTTTACAAAATAAACAGGTCATCCAATGATTCGTTTCAGCTGGTAACATATAGCTATTACTAATGACGCAATGCTCTTGTTTTTAAATCTGCAACATTGCCATTGGATAGTCATATACCAAAGTAGCATATGATAATAACATATATATATATATTTTTTTTCTTGCGGTTCGAATTCATATTCTAGCGTTTCCTGCAATCTGATTGGCTACGCGAGCGGTCCGTGAGGCCGTACGGACCGCGCGAGATTTAAAAGCAAAGAGCCAACGCTAAAATATGAATTCGGACTAAAAGAAAAAAAATAAATCTATTATTTACCAGTTTAGTTGGTCTGTATAGGTTAATATTTCCCTCGGTCTCAAAAATGTCCCTCGGCCTGTTTTGAGACCTTGGATTTCCTAGATTTCCCTATACGGACCTCCAATCTGGTAAATAACATATATATATATATATATATATATATATATATATATATATATATATATATATATATATAATATATATTATATATATATATATATATATACTAACCCATAATGCGATATATCTCAATGAAACTAACTAGAAAGTTGATTTAACTCTTGAAATATACTTTTTCACATCGTCTTTGGCGTTCCCGTCCACAATCTAAATCCGTCTATGATCACAGCAAATTCTTAATCCATCTTTTCCCCTGACAGATATGATGTGGTTTCAGGTACGTGGCACCATAATGCGCCGTCAAATATCGGGCCGTGTCATTGGGACAATACGTGGACATTCCTAAGAACCTACACGGTCGCAAAGGTAATACGATGTCTCGCTTTAAATACTTACGTTTATATTCATCGTACACGACCGAGCGGAAATCCTTAACGACGAAGATATCCATGTACACAAAAGGACCTTGAAATAATCTCCCGTGTGGATCGAGGATCGCGCAGTCATCAGTTACTCTTCTCACCACATTTCCTTTGCAGTCTTTTCGAGGTGTGTCGTCTTTTGGGTGGGGGGAATGCCTTTGTAAAAGCAAGTGAACTGTCCCATCGTTTAAGTCGAGAGGTCGACTCGATTCTTCTGGGAAAAGTTTATGATATTCATCTTTGAATATGCACACGTCAATATCGGAGTCATACGGAATGACATCGCCGTTCCGAACAGCACCGAGAAACGATCCAAAAGCGATAAAATATCTCGTGATGTTTCTCCGCTTTGCTATCTCCCTCCAGACGTTGAAAATTATTTTCAATCTTGATCTGTACAAACTAGTTTTGCAGCCTTTTCCGTAGTAAGAATCTTGAGCCTGCTGAAAATGATCTTCTTTGCGTTTCAACATTTTTCTGGCTGTGGAATTTAATTGGGTTTCATGATTATTTGGTGGGAGTTCGATGGTCAATAGTTTGGTTTTGTTTATTATTTGGTGAGGTTCGATGATAGTTTGGTTTTGTTGATTATTTGGTGAGGTTCGATGGTCAGTAGTTCGGTTTTGTTGATTATTTGGTGAGGTTCGATGGTCAATAGTTCGGTTTTGTTGATTATTTGGTGGAGTTCGATGATCAATAGTTTTGTTTTGATGATTAGTTGGTGGAGTTCGGTGATCAATAGTTTGGTTTTGATGATTACTTGGTGGAGTTCGGTGATCAATTGTTTGGTTTTGATGATTAGTTGGTGGAGTTCGGTGATCAATAGTTTGATTTTGATAATTACTTGGTAGAGTTCGGTGATCAATAGTTTGGTTTTGATGATTAGTTGGTGGAGTTCGGTGATCAATAGTTTGGTTTTGATGATTACTTGGTGAAGTTCGGTGATCAATAGTTTGATTTTGTTGATTACTTGGTGGAGTTCGACGATCAATAGTTTGGTTTTGATGATTACTTGGTGGAGTTCGATGATCAATAGTTTGGTTTTGATGATTACTTGGTGGAGTTCGGTAATCAATAGATCCACGTTCGTTACTGATAGGCAGAGTTCGACCATGAATACGAATACTCTGATTATGACTAGGAAATCTTTGATGAACAATCGATTCAATTTCACTATCGTTAATAGATCTACTTCGATGAACAATAGATCTATTTTGATGATCAATAGATCTACGTTGATGATCAAGAGATATACTTTGTTGTATTTTCTCATGAATTAGAGCCTTTATTACGCCATTATTATCAACAGTGGCTAGATTTTGACTATCCACATGTACAGTTAGATTCACGATCAAAATTTTGACCAACAATCTTCGTTCTCTGACGCCATACCATCGTTCCCTTGCCAGCTTTACGATGCGGTTATTAAACCACAGAAGGAGAAACGGTAAAAGTCCAAGAAATACTATGAATAAAAAGACTCTTCTGCGTCGCAAAGCCTTCATTCGGCAGACAGGGCCACGTTTACATAACATAACAAATCGAGTGCTCAACAATGAACGAAAAAAACTTTGAAGTCAGAACAGTTAAATTCTGTTTCTGAAGTTCAAACTCGTACAAACGAGAAAGAAAATCTCTGCAGCTATTTATATAGGTCTAATTTTTTTAAACCCTTTCAAATATTTTTTCCTATCTATAGTACTAGCTAGTTTCCGGCCAACGAAACAAGAAACGTATATAAATTATGAAGCTTGCATTTTATATAAATTCTATACAGAAAAATGAGTTTACCACTGAACCCACAAATTCTTTGTAATTTCATGAAATCGGAAGCATGTATGATTGCCGTAAAGACTCTAGCCAGAAGATTTCCGCTAAACCTCTGAGGAACAAAGATAAGCTATATATATATTCGATTCTAATTGACACGTATATAATAAATGCAAAGCCTTACTTTGTCTTTGCAATTATATAAGCAGGTCATGCAGGGACATTTTTAATTTTATACTGACCGGCGGTACCTCTCATTTCGCCCCCCAAGCAAAGGTCTCTTTTGTCATTGAGTTGCATTCCTCGTTGATTAATCCCTCTGATACCTTGGAAACAAAATTCTTCTACTTCTATTATGGGAAATGCAGATCTTGAAGACAAGAACACCAAAGACAATACAATACAATACAAACAATTTATTTAAACACGGAGGAATATTCAGTTAAAAAATACAACTGGTTTACAAAATTGCCGTGAGAGAGTCGTTATATATATATATATATTAGTAAAATAATCATTTGTAGCTTTCTTAAATTGAGGAAAGAGGGTTAAACTACGCATTTCTTCAGGAAAGCTATTCCATAGCAAAGCCCCGTAGACGACGCGAGGTTGGCGAATACTAAGGGCCCACAGTAATTGGTTTTCACTGTTGTGGTGTCCCTGCCATTCTTGTCCTTGTTTTTTCCAGACGCCTGTTCGACGTCCTGTCATTTGTATTGGCAAAGTTAAATAAATAAATAAATAAATATATGCCGCATTACGCCATTCATTCGCCATTCTACTGTAGATCACGTCGTTTTGACGCTCCCGTTCACAATCTAAATAGGGAGCTTTAGATTTGACTACGGACTCCCGCTACGAGATTCGTCATATTGACGTGATATTCGTGATGCTTTGACTGACGCCAGAGACTCGTAGCCGTCGCTCATTTGACTACGGAATTTTAAGAAAACCTCGTAGTCCTCACTACGTGAATTAAAAAGCAATAAAAGGTTACATTTTCTCGTTTTTTCCAGAAAATATTTTGAAAGAACTGTTGATCATGTGTATAAACTTTGATTACGTGAATTTTTCGAAATAGTAGGCGTAAAATTTCGGAAATATTTGACAGGATAAACATTCGTTCATTATTGTGTTTGCAGAGTTTTAAATAGGTATTCTGTGGTTTTATCATGCCAGCATAGATGGCGTATGCATACAACGATTGTTTCGCGCCACAGTGACGAATCTCGCAGCTGTAGCGGGTGCCGTAGTCGAATCTAAAACTCTCTAATCTGTCTATGATCACAGCAAACGTGGTCTTGCATCGGGCATATTCACAAACCATCTTTTCCCCTGACAGATATGATGTGGTTTCAGGTACGTGGCACCATAATACGCCGTCAAATATCGGGCCGCGTCATTGGGACAATACGTGGACATTCCTAAGAACCTACACGGTCGCAAAGGTAATACGATGTCTCGCTTTAAAAATCTGTAATCATATTCATCGTACACGACCGAGCGGAAATCCTCGAGGAGAAAGATATCCATGTACACATAGGAACTCTGATATAATCTCGCGTGTGGATCGAGGATCGCGCAGTCATCAGCAACTCTTCTGACCAAACTTCCATTGCAGTCTTTTCGAGGTGTGTCGTCTTTTGGGTGGGGGGAATGCCTTTGTAAAAGCAAGTGAACTGTCCCATCGTTTAAGTCGAGAGGTCGACTCGATTCTTCTGGGAAAAGTTTATGATATTCATCTCTGAATATGCACACGTCAATATCGGAGTCATACGGAATGACATCGCCGTTCCGAACAGCACCGAGAAACGATCCATAAGCGATAAAATATCTCGTGATGTTTCTCCGCTTTGCTATCTTCCTCCAGACGTTGAAAATGATTTTCAATCTTGACCTGTACAAATTAGTTTTGCAGCTTTTTCCGTAGTAAGAATCTTGAGCCTGTTGAAAATTATCTTCTTCGCGTTTCAACAATTTTCTTGCGATGGATTTTAATTGGGTTCCATGATTATTTGATAGAGTTCGATGGTCAATAGATCTATTTTGATGATCAATAGATCTATTTTGATGATCAATAGATCTATTTTGATGATCAATAGATCTATTTTTATGATCAATAGATCTATTTTGATGAACAATAGATTTATTTTGATGATCAATAGATTTACGTTGATGACCAAGAGATATACTTTGATGTATTTTCCTATGAATTAGTGCCTTTATTACGCCTTTATTATCAACAGTGGTTAGATTTTGATTGTCCGCATCTATAGTTAGATTCACGATCGAGGTATTGACCAACAATCTTCGTTCTCTGACGCCATACCATCGTTCCCTCGCTAGCTTTACGATGCTGTTATTAAGCCACAGAAGGAGCAACGATAAAAGTCCAAGAAAGACAATGAATAAAAAGATGCTTCTGCGTCGCAAAATCTTCATTCGGCAGACAGAATCACAGTTTACCTGAAATAACAGCAAACTGAGTGCTTGGCAAACAAATAAATAAACTATATTAAAAATGATAAAACTGAGTTACCACCATAGAGGAATACCTTAAACAGTTATGCACCGTTAAAACGTTCTATCATTTTTCTGATATGGCCAGTACAAAAAACTGAGCTATTTTTAAAGGTTTTTACAATGTACAAATATCCACTTGGAGCTTTGATTTTATTGACAAAATACAGTTCCATGTAGTAACCCGTATAGGAAAAAAAACATACCTTTTCTTATTCTGGCTAAACAAAGAACAATAATCTTCTTTTCATGTAGTCTAGAGAAAACCTTTCTCTAAGCGCTAGCTCTTATGTTTTCCCCAGAAGATGCTCAAGTTCAAGTCAAGCTTCAGGGTACATCATCTGTTCGTTGAATGATTAATTCACGTTCCAGTTGTTAGTTTATCGCCGCACGGCGTGAAATTACGACAGAATTAGATCTTAAATACTTAATAGAATCATGAAAGCACAATGACAGGTTACCACCAGGTATTTTGTACATACGTGTTCCCGGAATCATAACAGTATTATCCGGCGAGCAATTGCTTTGAAATTGTAGTAAAAGGTGGCCTTTGTGACTTGTATTGCGAGCTGTAATAATAGACCCTTTTCATAATGACTTTAAACGCGGAAAGTCTGAGGTTACACGATAGTTTTGTGGAGCCAACTTTCCGCGTTTGACGTCAGTATGAAAAAGGTCTATTATTACCGTTTCATTTATTTTACACAAAAATGTGGTAAGAAATCTTACCGCGTATTAAACGGTACATGTCGGCAAAGATATATATTTTCCGTAACGCTGTCAAATTGTGTCAAGCAGGGACAACTGAATCAAGATTTTGTAGCGCCTCACTGGATGTTGAATAGTTTCAAAAGGGTTAAAGATTCTTGTTCGCGTTGAAATCATTAAATTTATGATCTCCCTATGAAATCCAAACCCAATACATCTGAGGAACAAGATGTAACAATGTTTATATGGATGACACCACCTCGTATGAAGTGATTGATGTATCATCCCATACATGCATGGGGAAGTCCAATTGGAATCTCACAGGAATGGGTGGATAAAGTAATTCAATTTACCAGAGACGAGATGATGGAGTTAAACGGAGGAAAATGTAAGGAAATGATTATTGATTTTCGAAGGAACAAAACAGATATACCACCGATTAACATTGGCGGTTGTCAAGTAGCTCGAGTACTCTCCTATAAATTGCTTGGATTATGGATTGATGATGATTTTAAATGGACGACCAACACACTGAATATATTGTAAAAAAGGCAACCAAGCGATTACATTTTTTAAAAAGTTTGAGGAGGTATACGAAGCACCTATTGAGGATCTTTTGATGTTCTACTGTGCAGTTATTCGATCTGTTCTGGAGTACGCGGTATGCAGATATGGAGTGGTGGACTTACAAAGATGCAAAGAGATAATATAGAGAGAGTTCAAAGAAGGGCTCTTAATATTATTTATCCGGAGCATACTGGTTATAAGGATTATAGCAGCAAATTAATCGTGAGTAAATTGGAAACCCTGGAAGAACGTAGAAATAAAGCATGTGTATTGTTGATTAAAGATTTAATTGACCCGAATCATCGGCTTCACGAATTGTTGCCAAAACATGTGAAAAATGTTAGTGAAAAAGAAACGAGATTTAACAAAGATAAACTATATAATTACTTCTGTAGGACAGAACGTTGCAGACATAATCCATTAGTCCATGCTATAGGATTGTATAATTTATTTTTAGATAGGTAATCTTAGATGTACTTAGTATAGCTTAAATTTTTAATCTAGAACGTTGTAATTTAGCTTAGGCTATTGAACGTTGTAATAAACCCACTTATAATGAAAACTTTATTAATAAGTTTTTAGGGTATATACAATTGTAAATCTTATTTATATAAGGTAATTTACAATCGGCTACTTGAATCAATCAATAACTACAATTTAATACTAATACAAACAATACATCATCTCTAAAACATTATAAAATTTATATGAAACTGGAACGAATCATGATTACAATTTACACTCTGATAGCTATTTCTTGAAATGTATTAAGATTCAAGTAAGAATTTGCATAATAATAATAATAATATGCCGCATTACGCCATTCATTTGCCATTCTAGATCACGTCGTTTTGACGCTCCCGTCCACAATCTATGATCGCAACAAACGTGGTCTTGCATCGGGCATATTCTTAACCCATCTTTTCCCCTGACAGATATGATGTGGTTTCAGGTACGTGGCACCATAATGCGCCGTCAAATATCGGGCCGCGTCATTGGGACAATACGTGGACATTCCTAAGAACCTACACGGTCGCAAAGGTAATACGATGTCTCGCTTTAAATACTTACGTTTATATTCATCGTACACGACCGAGCGGAAATCCTCGAGGACAAAGATATCCATGTACACATAAGGACTTTCATATAATCTCCCGTGTGGATCGAGGATCGCGCAGTCGTCAGTGACGTTTTTCACCATATTTCCTTTGCAGTCTTTTCGAGGTATGTCGTCTTTTGGGTGGGGGGAATGCCTTTGTAAAAGCAAAGTGAATCCCATCGTTTAAGTGGAGAGGTCGACTCGATTTTTCTGGGAAAAGTTTATGATATTCATCTCTGAATATGCACACGTCAATATCGGAGTCATACGGAATGATATCGCCGTTCCGAACAGCACCGAGAAACGATCCATAAGCGATAAAATATTTCGTGATGTTTCTTCGTTTTGCTATCTTCCTCCAGACGTTGAAAATGACTTTCAATCTTGACCTGTACGAATTAGTTATGCAGCCTTTTCCGTAGTAAGAATCTTGATCATGAGCCTGCTTAAAATCACCTTCTTTGCGTTTCAACAATTTTCTTGCGATGGATTTTAATTGGGTTCCATAATTACTTGATGGAGTTCGATGGTCAATAGATCCACGTTCATTACTGATAGGCAGAGTTCGACCATGAATACGCAAACGATGATTATGATTAGGTCTACTTCGATGATCAATAGATCTATGTTGATGATCAATAGATCTATGTTGATGATCAATAGATCTATGTTGATGATCAATAGATCTATTTTGATGGTCAATAGATCCACGTTCATTACTGATAGGCAGAGTTCGACCATGAATACGCAAACGATTATTATGATTAGATCTACCTCGATGATCAATAGATCTATGTTGATGATCAATAGATCTATGTTGATTATCAATAGATCTTTTTTGATGATCAATAGATCTATGTTGATGATCAATAGATCTATTTTGATGATCAATAGATCTATTTTGATGAACAATAGATTTATTTTGATGATCAATAGATTTACGTTGATGACCAAAAGATATACGTTGATGTATTTTCCTATGAATTAGTGCCTTCATTACGCCTTTATTATCAACAGTGGCTAGAGTTTGACTATCCACATTTATAGTTGGATTCACGATCGAGGTATTGACCAATAATCTTCGTTCTCTGACGGCATACCATCGTTCCCTCGCTAGCTTTACGATGTGGTTATTAAGCCACAGAAGGAGAAACGGTAAAAGTCCAAGAAAGACAATGAATAAAAAGATGCTTTTGCGTCGCAAAATCTTCATTCGGCAGACAGAGCCACGTTTACATAACATAACAGCAAATTGAGTGCTCGGCAAGCAAATAAATAAACTATATTAAAAATGATAAAACTGAGTTACCACCATAGAGGAATACCTTAAATTGCTCTGCACCGTTAAAACGTTCTATATCATTTTTCTAATATAGTACAAAAAACTGAGCTATTTTTAAAGGTTTTTACAATGTACAAATATGCACTTGGAACTTTGATTTTATTGACAAAATATATTTCCATGTAGTAACCCGTATAGGAAAAAAAAACATACCTTTTCTTACTCTGCCTAAACAAAAAACAATAATCTTCTTTTCATCTGGTCTAGAGAAAACTTTTCTCTAAGCGCTAGCTCTTATGTTTTCCCCAGAAGATGCTCAAAGCATTAAGTCAAGCTTCAGGGTACATCGATCATTTGTTCGTTGAATGGTTAATTCACGTTCCAGTTGTTAGTTTATCGCCCACGGCATGAAATTACGACAGAATTAGATTTTAAATACTTAATGGAATCATGAAAGCACAATGACAGGTTACCAGCAGGTATTTTGTACATACGTGTTGCCGGAATCATAACAATATTATCCGGCGAGCAATTGCTTTGAAATTGTAGTAAAAAGGCGGCCTTTGTGACTTGCATTGCGAGCTGTAATAATAGACCTTTTTCATAATGACGTTAAACGCGGAAAGTCTGAGGTTACACGATAGTTTTGTAGAGCCAATCAAATTTCGTGTAACATCAGAGTCGACTTTCCGCGTTTGACGTCAGCATGAAAAAGGTCTATTATTACCGTTTCATTTATTTTACACAAAAATGTGGTAAGAAATCTTACCGCGTATTAAAAGGTATATATGAATTTGCTGAGCTGGCAAAGATACATATTTTCCGTAGCGCCATCAAATCAGTGTCAAGCAGGGACAACTGAATCAAGATTTTTGTAGCGCCTCACTGGATGTTGAATAGTTTCATTTTTCCATCAACTGTTCCTGGCTTGAATTTGAAGTGTGTATAATACCACTCAGTCGAAATTAAGACCCTTTAAACCTCTAGTTTGAAAAGGGTTAAAGATTCTTGTTCGCGTTGAAATCATTAAATTTAAGCCAGAAATTTTTTCAGAAAATATCTGAACTATCGATCCTTCGGCAGGAATCATTTCATCAGTCAGGCTCTTTGGCACGGATAAGAAATTAGACTGTGCCAATGGAAAGGCGCTGTATACACTCTATGCAATTTTCTTTGTAACTTGCAATGCAATTATAATCTTGAGGGATGTTCATTTGTAAGGAGTGTTTTAAATGCTAAGAAAACGTTAGCAGATCGTAAGAAATGTTCGTATTTGACAACTTTAGATGCCTCAGGAGTAGAATTGCATTGCAAGTTGCAAGGAAAGTTGCATAGTGTAACAGCGCGCTAATGCAGTTTCATAATCACAAAAGACAAATCGGATGCACAGATGAAACCTCTTCCAAACAACTCGATAAAAAAACTCAACCAGCGCGCGCTATTTTATTAAACAATTAAAAAACATTGTGCTCAATAGAGATCGCTAAAATGTTGAACAAAAAACTAGCAAATTCCTCTATAATACTGATCTCTGTCAAGTGGACAGCTATCTATTTGACGAGAGATAAATTCTTTGCATATTATCCACTAGTTTCTTCTGCGTTTCACCCAGTTTGTCCTGTGTTTGCGGGTTAAGAAACGCGTGTGTGTAGTGTTTTAGGAAGTTCGCGACCAGGATGGGGGTGGGGAGGCAAAAAAGCAGAATACCGCTGATCGCACAGAGCGCGCTAACAAACCGTCCCAGGACTGTCTCGGGTACAATGTCACCATACCCCACGCTACTCATAGTCTGCACAGCCCACCACATACTGTGGGGGATGCTCATGAAATCACCCTCTGGTCCTTCAACGATGAACTCGACGCTGCCGAACACGACAACGGCAATAATTGTGCAAAATAAGATCGGGCGCATCTGTTCAACGCTATCGACGATCGTGTTCAGCAGAATCTTAAATCCTACGCTGTAACGTGACAGTTTGAAAATGCGCAAAACGCGAAACAAACGCAAAGCACGCATCACCAGAAACGAGCGCACGTCTTCGAGCTCGTTTTTGAAAAACAACGTAACGAAAAACGGAAGGATCGCAAGCAGGTCCACAATACCCATCGCGGACATAACAAAGTCGCGTCGTTGTGGAGCGGAATATAAGCGGCAAAGATACTCTCCCGTGAACCAAATGACGCAAGTCGTTTCAAAAGCGAACCAAAGATCGCTATCTTGTTTCTTTCGAAGCGTCGCCAGAGTTTCTATGTTAAATATCACGATTGAGAATACGATGACGATGATAGATATCAGTGCAATGATCTGACCGAGACGACAACTATGAGGGAACTCTAAAATCACCCACATGCGTTCCTTAAAGGTCTCTCCTACCACTGGAGTCGCCAGTTCATTGACGTCATCATCGCGCAGCAGAACCGCTAAGGGGTCTGGATTCGTGATTTGATAAAACTGCAGTTCCTCGTCGAAATCTTTGACTGAGATTGTACTCGGTCGCGCGAGAATCCCGCGTGACTGATAATAGAATAAAATGGAGTCGAAAGAGCCATTACTCCGCGGCAAATTGTACTCCTCCGTGCGTTCGTTATAGAAATGGTTTCGTTTCGTTGGACTGCCGAGTAACGTGTCGGGAAAGGTGCTTAACGTTTCCTCGTACGTTTGGTAGCGTGTTCCGTTCACGTTTAGCGTGATGCGTTTGCTCGTCGGATCGAGGTAACGCGATCTCTGACGACGAAGATTAAGTACTTTTGGTTGATGCTGATTTGGGTATTGCTCGTTTTCTGGACTGGAGACTATGAAGCTTGCGTCTGCAAGCATCGTGGTCAGAGGCCTTTATGTATGAAACTAAAAAAAAGTGAAAGTGACCAGAAGGTTTGGTTTGATGACTGTTAAGACTTTTGAGAAGGCCAATAATCAAAATCAGTCCTTATAAATTTTGACTGAATTGACCCTGCAGTGTTTTATTTAACATCTAATCCAGGAACCGGTTGTATCAAGCCAGTTTAGCTTAAACGATGGATAAGTTCAAAATAGAAAGCAAGTCTGTCGTTTTATTCAACAAGCAAACTAAATGTTTTTAACTTAAATACAAAGATACTGTTTACAACTGCATATTCAGTGCATAATATTCAAGTTGACTCATTCAAGAGAAATGTAAGAGTGTTATTTAATTTTGACTTATCCACCGTTTAAGCTAAACGGGCTTGATACAACCGGACCCAGAACTGTATAATCTCAAAATTCAAGCCTGATCGGCTAAATTTTAAGTTCAAGGGCCGGTTGTTCGAAAGGTGTTTAGCTTAAATGGTGGATAAGCCAAAATTTAAAAATACTCTCATACATCTTGTGAATGACTGAACATGCATTTTAACCATTAAATATATACTTTCATCGAAATATTTCAGCTCATTTGTGGACAAATGAGATAAAGAGATAATTTTGTTTTCCATTTTGAACTTATCCGCCGTTTAAGCTAAACGCCTTTCGAACAACTGGTCCCAGATCTTAAATAAAGCTATCGGGATCGCACTGCCAGAGATCCTGGAATTACACAGATGGAGCTCTTCATTGGCAAATCTTAATAAATCGCACGAATCAAAGTTAATCACTGCGGTTTCTTTTTAATCAAATATCAGTCTCAGTAGGCCTTAGAAAAACATTGGAAACTCTTATGCAAAATTCCAACTGTGATGGCAGAAACTTTGACGGTGTAAACTAGGAAATATATGTTGTCTGAATATATCTAAATAAAGCATTATTATTGATTGAGCATACATATATAGTATCAGAGTAAATTAAGTAGAAGGTATAAAGATACTTGTATAAATTAGTGTGAGACATTCAAATTTTTCTTGTAATTGTATCCCGCACGGTGAAGCTAGCTTTCATTATAATTAGATTACAAGATTGCTTCCATTAACGGCGATTAAATATACCTCTGTGCCTGTGTACGCGTATTTATCATAAGTAATCTCAAACCACAAATAGTTAAACTCGGCCTTCTGAGAGCGTTCCTCACCAAATTAACCTTGTTTCTTCAGTGTAAAAACTTACATCTCGGGCAGAGCGCCAGGAGAATGCTGACAAACACGTCGGATATACATGAATGTATAACAAACGCTCTTTCTGGCAAAGTTTTGCCCCTTTTTTCATAGTTTTTGGAATGCGATTTAAAGGTTTGCAAACCGCAAGTATGTCGGGCAATATACCGATGTAAACTCGTTAAAATTGATTTACAAACGGCAATAAATGTGTACCGTGTAACCTGCGCTTGCAACCGAAAATGGTATAAAACATTAATATAGTTTGATGAAAGTACTTTTATCTACTTTATATAAATATCTGTTAAATCTCTAGAAACAACGAGGATAAACGTCGTCCTTGTTATAATTTATGTATACAGCAAATACAAAAACGTTAACACAACATTTGGATAACATTTTTGAGAAGCTTACTTGCAAACAGGTTCCCAGAAGTTGGCTGGGCTTTCTGAAGACCATAGATAGCGTTAGGCCCAAACTCGGGCTGGTTTTTAGGCGCGTATATTTGATGTATAAAATCTTCTACAACTAATTGTATATCTTTGAGAGGTTGCGAAGCGTTAAAATACGTTATCGCCCGGCTTCCATTATTTTGTAAACAGAGACAGGTCATTGCTGGTGGTTTTACATTGCAGACATTTTGCGATATAAACGTCTGCGTCTAGAGTGAGAAGATGCATGGCAAAGGTGCACGTACAAAGATGAGGTGTGAATACAGCGTAAAGGAGAAAGGAGGGCGTGGAGGGGGCGTACTAAGGACGGGTGTATGGTGGAGTTAGGTGGGGGATAATGAAGTAGGGTTCCAATACACGAAGGGGAGTACTGAGGGAGAGTGCGTGCATAGTGGAGGTATGTTGGGGTTTAATGAAGTGGGGCTCTTGGATACGGTGTGAATACAGTATACATGAGAGGGCGTACTTAGGGAGAGCATGTGGTGGAGATATGTGTGGTGGTGCGTGTTCGAAGATACGGTGTTCATCTCGCAAAAGGAGAATTCTCGTGCAAAGAGAAGGGGGCTCGCGCGGTCTACGAGGGGAAGGGATGTACGCACAGTTTAGTTAAGGTGTAATTAAGGTGTCAATAACCTATAGACCCTTGTCGCATTATACTTTTGATAAAAAAGCCACGAAAATCGACACGTTTTCCCGCAAAGATTTACACGATAAAAATTATTTCATGAACAGATATTTGCTGGTTGTGATGTGGTTATCACGAAATTCAGGAAAGTGATTAATATTTTACGGTTGTTGCAAGAATCAATTATTTCCCGCACGACTTCCTTGGTAATATTTGCGTTACATATTTTGCATTCCCCACAGCATAAACCGCTCCAATCTATATTTGTTTATCAGTCTCTTTCTCTAGTTTACACCTCGAACTAAGTAAGAATTCTTAGCCGTTTCGTTACGCTATCAACGATTAAAAAATAGTTGTGTTGCTTCGGCTATTTTATTAAAAACACCTTCAGGAACCGAAATATCGACTTTAATTTTAAGTTGGCTTGCGGGTGGATGTCTAAAAATTAATTACTTTTAGCCATATTAAGATAAACACTTAAACATTTCTTAAACAATATCAGGGAATGAAAGTTTAGGAAGCAATACCATATTTCGGGCGAATATCCAGGCGAGGTCATGCCAAAGGCTGTACGTGCAAGAAAATGATGTGTGCTCATAAGTAAGTAGAGAGGGAGAATGTACAGGAAAAGGGGTGTTCATAGGCGGTGGGGTTATAGGATGATTTGCATATAACTATATTACAAGTTAAGTTGCTTATTATACAACTGCGTGATAAAGATTAATAAAAGACAGACGGAATATTGTTTGCGTTCATACTTCAAACTTGGTCTATTATATTTGCTATCCTATTATCTAAATCGCGAGATTTGCTTAATCTAATGAACCAAAACCTCTCAAGGTTTTGACCTAAACCATGGCAAATTGGCAATAATTACCTTTATGCGCGGTCACAAAAATCAATTGCTCCTTCCATTGCCATAGTTCGTTCGTATTTGCCTCAGGATACACTTACTATCCTTTGCCGAAACGCTATTTTTGACCCTTATATTCGAAAAATATTTCTACGATTCTATTTCACCACTACAACTCGATCTGAACAACACGAGTTGTTCCCTAACATCAAAAATTTTACAACATATTTGTGTGGCTGGATTTAATAATAAAAACACTTTCGAAAACCGTAATATGTTACATGGAATTGAAATTTAAAATTGACCTCGCTGGGAGCCAATTTAATGAATTTTAACAGCGTTGTAAAAATTTGCCGAATATAAGGATTCTACTTATTTGGATTGTATGTGTAATGCTTGAAAACCTTCCTAAAAGATTTTAGCATCATCAAATGTGGTATAATAACTGCCTAAAATAGACAAACTGATAATGACAAATGATATTAACTCTCATGACGAAGGCCCTCAGGTCGAAACGTCGAGAAGTGTTTTGTTTATTTTAGGCAGTTGTTATACCACATTTGGTGCTAAGTTGTTTTAAGACGCTGCCACGCTGCACCCTGGTTATATTGGAACTTCCTAAAAGATGCCATTGCAGGACCATGGAATTTCCTTCTACATAATACTAATGTAGATATACCAAGGATCCTTTGAAACTACACTCTTATGATTAATTTCATTTGTTGGATTTTAAAGAAAGCTTAAAAAAGTCTTCGCATACTTCGGTTGGCATGCATTTTTCTGGCAATGTATTTACCACTCAGTTTTCCTAGTCAACTCAATAAAGATGACAATCCATAATCGTATGAAGATCAGGGTCCTATTTTCAACAAGTTTAATTTTTCCTTTAATCCGCGCGCTTCTGTTTTTCGCGTATTTCTGCTGGAAGTTCCATTTGGCTGCGCGCGCATTTTCTTGTCGGTGTTCCCCGGTCGTTGCATTTTTTTGCGCGCGCGTTGTCCGGATTTTTCCCGGTCACTTACGGGTGCATATTATTGAAAATGCAATGGTGAATTGGAGCAGACAAAATTGGATTGAATGAATAAGATAATAGAAAGCAGTCAATCTAACCTTGGGACAGTCATCTCTTTAACCCCCCGAAATTCGACTTTCGTTGTACACAATTGTCCGTGTTAATCCAACGCTATCCATCGCGATAATAGGAGCATCCATATACGACATCACAATGCGTTTTTAATTATTATTTTTTCCAAGAGAAGCACATCTAGAAGTCATCCATCTAAAATGAAAAATATACCGAGCATTTAATATTCCTTGTGTGTGCGGAAAAGCGTAACTTGCACGCTAAACACATAAAGGTAGTTTGCAAAATAAATTGCAAATAAAGATAGAAATTATTTTAAATCGTCGGTCATTTCAGTCACCTCGAAATTTGAGACCTCGGTTATACTATTGTTTGGAACCAGTACCAACCAATATTATCCGTGCAGTGCTTAAGGTACCAATTGCACGATTTATACTAGAGAAGAATTATCCGTCTGCCCAATTTAAACACACGACAAAACTATCTAGACGAACTATGTCACAGACAAATATGTCAGACGGAACAGAATAGCGTAAATAGAAAGTGCATGGGAATTGGAAATGATGATCAGATAATGAACTATTTATTTAAATTCGCCTGAATAATCTGTTTGCCCGTGTTTACACGTTTGCTCAACTGTGCGTACCGTTCACCTTGGGGAGTCGGAAATTCCGCTTGGAAAAATTAAAATGGTACACAGAATTTCCATCGGAGAGTTCGCATGTATGCTGAGATAACACCTTGTACCATTTGCTTCTCCGACTTGCCAAGGTAAACGATAAGCACCTCTGTACTCTACTTACAAGTTTGTACTTTACTTAATATGAACACAGACGAGCGCAAATTAGGACGTTTCATCTAAGCAATGATACGTTACTGACACTAACCTGTCGATTTAGACAAGGAACGACCAATTTACCATCTCGCAAGTTTATTTACACGGAGAAGAGCGATAAAAGTTATTCTGTAAATCGTCTTTACATTCAACAATGCCTTCGCTCTTCTTGTCCCAATACAAATTTTGCCGCCAATTTGCATCTCCCTTTGTCTCCTAATTGGTCGAGCGCTGTTCATTATACGAGCTCTGATTGAATGCCTTTAGAAAACTTGGCCGTGATTGGCTGCTGTCTGAACCATCCATTTGGACAGAACCCTCAGGGTATTTACAAACTGAGGAATTTCTAATTTCGACTAATTAATTGTTGTCGCATTGTTCAGATTTCAAAAGAATCGAGAAGGCGATAATTTACCGATTAATTCTTCTTCCTTGAGGCTATGTGCACACGTTTTCAGGCGTTTTCACATTCGTTTTCATTCCAAAACGGTTTCAAACACCGTCAATTTACAATGAAAGTTGAAGTTAATTTAACATATTAGGCATATTTTGTGTGGACAAAGCAATAAAATAGACAAAAACGATTTAAAAAACGCTCGAAAACCACGCTCGTGCGCCTAGCTTATTTTGAATAGCTTCTGTAAGTATAAGTTTTATTTACATCAAGCACAATCGATAAAACGAAAATTATGCACTTTCACATATGACAAAATTTGACAATTTGACATGCGTTTATGCTCTTACAATCCAATTGGAAATAAACAGAACTTTTAATACAATTTTATTATTTTTATTTTACCTTTACAATATTCAATAAGTCTATATATATACAACTTTATATGATGCTGTAGCGTTTGTTATTTCCAAATTACAATATTTCTCCTTAATGTTGTTAAAGTATCGTGTATGTTACGATTTTATATAAAAAACATTGCTTGATTTTTTGGGAGATGGGGGATAATAAGTTCAGCTGGGGGGTATACCCTGAGAATATTAACATGGGGGTAAATAAAAAGGGCAAGGGGCAACACACCCCTAGGAATATGACCTCAAGGTGCAGGTTGGTACTTAGAAATATGGGATAACTGTACAGTAAATTTATACTATTGTGGAAGGTGGGGAATATGGTGGAGGTGGCCCCAAGACTTCAGAGTATGGTGGGGGTTCATCCCCAGGCCTGGGTCGTGTGTATCGAGCCTGTCTTGTTGGTCGAGTTGACACATGAACATTCTCCTGTGAGTCTTGTCTATCAGTATCCTGAAATGGGATGAGGAATGAGGGTAAAATGGGTACGTAACAAAAGATGAAATGGGGAACCAAGTGGAGCAAAATAGGGGTGACAAAGGGGAAAAAATAGGTGTTACAAAGGGATAAAA
This sequence comes from Dendronephthya gigantea, assembly GCF_004324835.1. Classification (NCBI taxonomy): domain Eukaryota; kingdom Metazoa; phylum Cnidaria; class Anthozoa; order Malacalcyonacea; family Nephtheidae; genus Dendronephthya; species Dendronephthya gigantea. The sequence goes on along the minus strand of NW_021163269.1, from coordinate 31,541 downwards.
TATGGGTAATGAAACAACTACCTGCTGTAATTCAACACATGGTCTGGACAATGGAGTTGTGTTGTTTGGAGAGTCATCAGCACTCCTGCCTCTTCCATGATGCTAAAATACATTATCCAAGACATAACGTGTTGAAAACCAAATTACCACAAACATCAGTCATGATTGACCAGAAATGCACCCCTATGCTTATTTCCCAAGCTATCCCCTCCCCCCAATAGCTGTTAGTTTACCCACTTTGTGACTTGCCACAGCCACTGACCTTGCATATTTTGCAGTCTTCTAGTAATATGTTGCATCCCATGGCGGTGGACAAGCACGCAATACCCATGTCGAATGTTGACACGCAAACCAAACATATGACAACAACTTCGGATTTTTTCATTGTGCTCAACATCCAAGCGATGCCAATAAGATTGGTGAACATGGAGAGCAAGGACAACACCATATATAGTCCTGCCTAAAATATTTATTTCAAGCAAATATGAAACAAACTGTCTGTTATATTTGCTTTGGGAATAAGGCAATATCAAAATGGAGAAACAACAAATGGGAATGTGTAAAAATATGAGGAAATGAACTATAATACAAGAAAAGGCAAATTCTTTATCAATTTTAAAGGCTTGTTAACACAATACTTTGTATCCAGGGCATGCGATTCATTTCAAAATTTGCTTTCAAAGAGTATAAACATGATCACATGAAAATATGCCAAAGCACTTGCTTTAACACATCTGAAGGACAATTGTATCCAACAGCTCTCAATAGTGTAAATGGCTGTAATGATCATGCTATTAAAATTAAATGACCACAAAGCTTCATTAGCATTCAATTTGATAGCAAATCAATACTTTTAAACTTACAATAAGCCTAAATATAAAAGACTTACGAAGATTTTTGTTTTCTTCACATGACACTGGACTCCAGAGAATCCGGTTAAAAGCAGCTATGAGAAAAATCGAGATGTCATTAAAGCCATTAAAAAGAATCAAAGTATTACAGGTCAGACATGGACAAGTGGTCGGTGCTTTGCAATTAGCCACATTAGGGGACACACTCACGTTTCAAGAGCGAACAGCGACGAAATGTGGGAAAATCATAAAGAACCCTCTAAAAACACACCGTATCAATTTCAAACAATTCACTTTTTTCTCCGAATCATTTCTATTTGAAACGCAGTTATAATAGAAGGTTGAAACCCGAGTGCACGTTACTTCGAAATTCTGTAACCAAAGTGTAAACATTCTGGGTTTTTTATATCGCTTTTAAAGAGATTCATAAACGCATTTTATATATACACAAAAACGGTGCTCAAAATACGACTCACCAACAGACCAATCCACAAAGGCAGTCCATAAACTTGCTCGATTGTCCGACTTTTTACTATCGCCATTGAAAAAATCCCGATTATAATACAGACAACGGAACAACACAAATGAATTATCGCCGTTTGTAATGCTAGTTTTCCGCTTCGATTTCTCCTCAAAGACCGCACCAATAACCGTGGATTTTCTTCCATACTCTTGCCTTTTAACACAAGTTCCCTTTTTAAAACGACGTAGTGTTAATTGAACAGCAAACACAAGCTGTTTCGATCTTTATTAACCAGTTCAAAACGCGATTAGGGTCATGCCGGCTTACAGCTGTTCCACACGCGATGAATACTTGAAGATGCAAATCGACGCTTATGTAAAATTCGTCCTTGAGAAATCTACTTCACGCTATCACATTTTCACACCATTATGGAGTAGAGGGCAAAATTAACACTTCCTTTTCAACAAATATACAAAGTCTATTGATTTGTTTTTATGGCACTTGTTATTAGAAAATATTAAATAAACATATTCCCCCCCAAGAAATATTGCCACACTTCAGACTGTTCAGACAGGGGACCCAAATATCGGTAATAACTTTTTCTAGACATCAACAATTAATTATGTATAGTACAAGCCTCGTTTTCGTGCGTGTGATAACGAGGGTATATTCCACTAGTAATTCTACTTTTGGGAAGGGTGTTTGATGTAGTTCCCATAAAAAAACTCTCTGGGGCACTTTTAAAAAAATTGCCCATTCTCATCCCTGATCTGATAATACACTTGGTATAAACAACTATACTGATAAAAAATTACAAATAAATACTACCTCCATATTGGCCCTCTAAATAAACAATAACAAGCTGACGATATTATAATACGTCATTATAACTTGAAAACACTCTTTCTGGATTTCACATGATGTAGCAATTATCTTCATTGGGTCACCAAAAGTCATTAACTGACAGTATCCTTCCACTGATGAGTAAAATCATAGATAGTTTTGTTAACTCATCAACTGACATTACTCTTCTACTGATGAGTAAAATCTGACATTAGACAGAATTAAGTACTAAGTAAAGCAAGGTTCATCTGGGTGCATTGCAAGCTAATGGGGGTTGACTATGGCTACTTTTTATGCAGTTGCTACAACCAGTGTAAATCAGATCAGTGATTTTACTAACAATATAATTAACTCTTCTCATAATATCATTTTTCATCTTAGTTTTCAAAAGAAATTGTTCTTAGCCAAAGGCCTTGGCTAAAACCCATTTCATAATGCTTATGCTACCTCCTTCTCTCCCCTTTTTGAGTTCGTTTTTTCTCCTTGTCTTTTCTTTGTTCCACTTTTGCCTTTTGTTTTTCTCGGTCTTCCTTGTTCTTCACCTTCTTATCTTCATTCTCCTGTCGTTGCTTGTCTCGTTTCTCCTTTTCTTTATCCAAAACAGACTTGGCATTCGTGTTCTCAAATAATCCTGGAACATTGTGTGAAAACTGGTCAGTCAATGAGAACAGTGAATCCCAAGTGACACCCGAAATGGATGAAAAGAACAACCTCAACTGCATATGCCAAATAAAATAGACTAAAGTTCAGAGTTGCATGTCCATTCTAAAAGCTTTAGTTGAAGACTGTTTACTAAGACCGCTCTTGGCAAGAATAATACATTTTCACTCACCTAAAGCCTTTTCTAATTGTTGTGTTTTATTTGTCTGGGTCTCCTCACCACTGCTTGAAGTAAGATTCGTCAAAGAGAAACCTTTCAAAGCTTATTAGAAGGCAAGCCTTTGAATTGGGAAAAAAAGTAAACAAGGAGAAGCCTTTCAAAGCCTATTAGAAGGCAAGCCTTTGAATTTGGAAAAAAAGTAAATTGTCTTCCTTACAAAACACCAATTCAAAAGATGGAAATAGTATATAGGACTTATATTGACTTTTACTCAAAGGATATTAGTAATCTTCATCAGATTCCTGTCCATATTGTGCAATCAAACTCTTTTTAACATCTTCATCGAGTTGATGTGATGGTTTCTTGTTGACATTTGTTGCTTTGGTATGTTTCTCCACAACTGCAGCCAGAATATCTTTTTTCTGGTTCTCTGATACAAAGATTAAGTTTAGTTTGGTTTCGTCATAAACTGGCAATTATAATGAACACATTTGTCTAGATAAGTGGGCAGTTCCTGGACCATAAAACTAATAAAAGGCATTCCAGAACTGCTTTATTAATAATAACAGACTACATTCCATATGCCAGTTGTAAATTGATTGTACAAGATTGGATACAAATACAAGAACCAAACAGATCTTAACATAAACTTTCTGATACTTTGATTTTTAAAAATGAGCCAAACTTGCTTTAAAACATTAATTATGGAGTTTATTAATGAAGATTTGAGTGGACCCCAACTTACTCTCTTGTTTCAGTTTTTCTTTCTGATCTTCAAATTCCTTCCACTTTTCAAATATACTTAAAGTAACATTCGTATCAGGCGACTCCTAAATAAAAAAATATTATTAAGGATGAAATTATCGGTTAAAACTTATTTCCACACAAAGACAGAGTCTTATAAAATACCATCATTCCTTCCATTGTTTCCTGCAAGGCTTCGTATTTTTCTTCATGAGTCGAATCATCGCCATCTAAAATACCTGAGATGTATTCTCCGAGAACTTCTTCGTCAAGATTTAGACTTTTTAATCGTGAACACAACCACACGTGGAATTCACTCCTGGCGTCCGCCATCTTTGCTTCTTTCAAGAAATTGTTTCCACTTCGTGAGTTCGTGAAATTGAATATGAAAAAGATTTCCCGCTTGTAGGAATTCACTGGCTAAAAGTGAGAGACCCCCCCCGCAAATCCCCAATCTCGCATCTAAGATACCGGACAACCACTGGGACAACCTTGTACCCAGGGTTTCTCTCCGTGCCCAGGAGACCCTGGGTATGACGATGGATATGGATGGATTGAACACACGTCACTTTCCAAACACCAAACGAGCACTTGTCTTATTTGTCACTGATATGTTCATTAGTTGCTAAGAGTGTTTTTTGCATGCAAAGCATTTATGTACAAGCACAGCCTTTGTCACCTGTGGAATCTCTGGCATACAGTCTACAAACCCCACCTTTAAAGACCACCTAGGTACTGTCACGCTAAAATACCACTTCCTAATTCAGTAGTTAACAAAATGTTTTCTAAACTAGTGATCATGTTACCATATAATTGTATGGCCAATAAGTTTCAAATTATTCTAACAAATAAACATTCTTTTTCAATATAAATCTACAGAATAATTTACACTTTGTCACACTTAAATTGTGTTTCACTTAGTCTCCTATTTTACAATATCATGTTGCTGTTAAATTTTATAACCACATGCATCTCGTTCATGACTTGGATAGAGAATAATTTAGATTTGAAATTTTGCAAAATATTGTGATATCCTATAAATATTCTATAAATGAGAATAAATTAACAAATTCTGATCAACCACACGCTTTTTTGCTGTTGATAAGCTTTCAAAGGCTAAAAGATAACCCTTTCTCAATATATGAGCAAATGAAATACTGTCTCCATTAATCACTTGGATAACTATAGCCAAAAGTCTAAAGGTTCATTTACACTTGCGATTTTTGCTGCAATTTTACGTGCAATTTTCTTCTTTTGATAGATGTGAACAAGTAATTAGTCAAGAATGTTCTGACGTATAAGAGCTCTTACTTGAACATCAGTAACTAATTCACTTGTTCACATCTATCAAAAGAAGAAAATCGCACATAAAATCGCAGCAAAAATTGCAAGTGTAAACAGGCCTTAATGTTCATATTCCAGTTATCGTGTATACCAGGAAACAGCCTGAAACAAACTCAAGATATTGACTTTGGCTACGTTCACATGGGAATGTTTTTAAGCTTTTTCATTTTCGTTTTCATGCTAAAATGATTGCAAACACTGTTCATGTACAACAGAAGTTGGAGCTAATTTGATATATTGTGCATTTTCCTCATGTTTTATGTTTTCAGCTGGGCAAGAAAACAAGACACAAAGGATTTGTGAAAATGCTTGAAAGTGACACTTGTGTGAACATAGCATTCAATTCTTTCACCTTTATCGACATTTTAAAGCAAGTGTAGGCACTCTCTTATAAACGTAATGTTGATGTGAACTTATGGAAATTACATTTCCATACTTCCACCATAGCAAGGAATAGGGCACAGCCATAACCATGCATAATCATTTGACAACACTAATAATTGGTTTTCCTATCAGATTTGCGTCGTTTCCTGTAGGCATTTCTTGAGTTTCATCACATTTCCCAACGAAACCAACTCGCCTAGCCACCGTAGGATTTGAGTTACCAGCACATTACTTGCCACAACGTTTCCCCCGACAGAAACCTTGCTATCTACTCGTCGACAATTCTTTTAACACGAACCTGGTCGTGTCTGCCAGTATAAAACCAAGCAATATCCAAAACACAAGAAAAACGTAGTACCACGAGAATGTCACATTTCCATGAACCTTGCTACACATGAGGCAAACTAAGATAAAACTCAATATCAAAAGTAGTAGAAACCAAAACTTCCGTATCACCGTTTGTTCGTCATCGTGAAATTGTCTTCGTGAGTGTCTTACAATTCTCGACATAACAACGAGTATTGCAATGCCATTGTATGCTAAAACTGGGGTGAATACAACAAAAAAGTTCCAATCGCTTTCCTTGTCCGCTCGAACAACTAAAAATATGATTGTGATCAGCGTTACGCTCCAAAGACCCAAGACTCTCGCTGGCAGAGGAACGGCCATGTTTATTCATCGGCTTCGTCCGCGTTTTGTTTTGACTGGTGACAAATGTGTAAAAGTGGAAAAATGAAAAAAATAAAAATTAAATAAAATGATTGAAAATATATAATTAAAGACAATGTAATAAAAGACAAAAGCAATATTTAAACAAAGAACTATCCACGTCAACATTGTACAGCGACAACCGAGTATTTTATCGTAAAAGCTTTAGAAGAGCGGTTTGTCGTTCATTTTTAAACAACGTTTATAAATTATTACCCGAGCTTCGGTTATTCGTCCTCGATTTTGCTTAAGAATTTCTGAAATTTCTCCCAAAATTTCGTGCAACTCACTCAACATTATATTGTATATAGCTCAGTGTGCAATCCGACACCCACCTCGCGGGTAATGATCTACCTGCCTTAAAATCAGGGCTCACGAGTGGCGCGCGCAAACCCGCGCACTTGAAAACAACAGCGCGTGAACGTGAACGGAACGTGAAAGATAGTGCTGGGCGATACCAGGAATTTTTTTTCGATACCGATACCAACTACTTTATAATTGGTATCGGTCGATACAGATACCAATTTCGATACCAAAATTTGTCATTAATCTTGTGTTTCGATACCAGTTTCGATACCAAGATTAACATTTACACACGGATTTACGCGCGCCGCGCGGATTTGACAACACGGATGGCCGCTTTTCAGGCGCATTTTGTGACAGCGGAGGAAGCAGACCGGACCCAGAACTTTAATTAGATAGAATAAAGAGTCGCATAGTGGTGCATTGTTTTTTTTTACTTTGCTCACGATTTATCGAATTTAATTTAACTTTTCGAAAAAATATTGCAATAAACATTTGTCTAGAAAAAGGGGTGCAAGTATCGAACGATACCAGGTCAGTAATCGATACCGATACCACGCTCGCTAGTATCGCTGGTATCGAATACTGAGTATTCGGTATCGCCCAGCACTAGTGAAAGAAGTACGTATGTCAACAAGAAAATGCAGTTTGCTTACGTGTATTTAAACTTCCTATAGAAGTTCAAAAGAGGGCGGAAAGTTCTTCACGAGAATCAACCGTTTCCAAACAAGCTCCTGCAGAAACATTATAGCGAATAATCGAGTTAAAAAGACTTGGTTTTAAAAAATGACCGACTGTGACAGCTCACGACAAAGCGATGAGATTGAAGCTCTATCTGCGATTTACGGAGACGATTTCTTGATGGTGAACGAAACGGAAAAGCTTTTCGATGTGCGCGTTCGCCACGAAGAGAACTCATGGTGGTCCCTGACACTACAGGTATTGCTGCCGAAGAACTACCCGAGTTCCGTGCCCCCGGTTTTCGAGGTACACGGTACCTGGCTCGGTGATTGTGATGAGTTTGAGTTGAGGGATAAACTGTATGAAATCTATCGCGACAATAAGGACGAATGTGTCGTGTTTCAGTGGGTCGAAGCAGCTCGAGACTTCATGAACGAGAAATCAGTTTTATACGGAGACGAATATGGAGGTGGGCGATTGTTACATTACTGTAGTTAATAATTTATATATTTGTTACATTTATTGTATCAATCAATATTTCCATGAAATATTGATTGATACAATAAATGTAACATGTTACTATATAACGACTACTGAAGCTTATTTTGAACAACCTGATATTAGTGATATAGATTACCCGCTCATTCACCTCATATACAAATAACTGAATCCAATAGCATTTTTATAAATTTTTTTGAGTTTTGCTGGATAATTTAAAGTAAAATAGATCTTGCAACAGGCTCAATCCCCCATATTTTGGTATGAATATTTGTGCTGCAAGAATATGCAAATATATCATAAGTTATACAAACCACACTGCTGCTTTCTAGAAGTTTTTCCCAAAATATTGCCAACATCCTGTTTCATCAGCCAAAAAACTTGCATCATGTGCCTGTGAAGTCAAGTGGTCTTGAGTAGCTTTTGTATGTTAATGAACTTATTCTTGATAAACTTTGACCAATTCATGATGCTAAGCAGCATCATTTAAGTACAGAAGCTAAGCCTTTTTTTAACTTTTTTGACATACAACAGAAGATGCAAATGAAGTTGCAGATGATCATGGAAGCCCTCCTATGTTTGACCAAACAAGTTCTCATGATACGTCAAGCGTACCGCCGTCAATAACCTGGCAAACAGACAAGGACCAACCGGAGATCCTTCACGGGGAACCAATTACAGATCGAAAGAGCACATTCCAAGCACACCTTGCTAAAGTAAACTCTGAACAGGATGTCAAAGATGTTTTAAACGAGCTGAAAAAGACTCGTAAAATTGCAAATGCATCACACAACATCTCTGCTTACAGAATAGCGAAGGAAAATTCTCAGGTCATCATTCAAGACTGTGATGATGATGGCGAAAACAACGGAGGATCGAGACTTTTACATTTGTTGCAGATTTTAAATGTCCAGAATTATTTGATTGTTGTATCCAGATGGTATGGGGGGATTCTTTTGGGACCAGACAGGTTTAAACACATCAATAATTGCGCCCGGAACTTGCTCAAAGATGCAAAGGTTATACAGGATAGTGCAAGAAAACAGCCGCATAATCACAAAGAAAGTAAAATTAAAACAAGGAAAATAAAAAATAAACATTGAATTAAAAATCCTATTAAATTTGTACATTTTTATTGCACTGATAATTTTTGTTCTTTAATTAATACCATTTCATTTACACTTCATAAATAGAATACATTTATTTCTGTACAATTTTTATCACTCAGGATAGGATAGGTTATTTTTTACCTTGGTTCAACCAAAATAAGATCTTCAATCAACATTTTCTCCCAGAAAGATAAGACTCCATTTCATCTGGAAAATCTGGAAAAATTTCAGCCAAAAATACCTCGAAAACCTCCAACAACAATTGTCTACACAAAGCAAATGTTCAGTTAGATTATACAAGTTTCCAGTGGGGAAGAATTGTAGTAAGGAACTCCAAAACATTAATGAAATTGGCTTCCATTGTAATTGCACTTGTAATCAACTACACTTGTAATCTACAATCTGGTTTAGATTTTGACATGAATGCTACTAACCAATGCTACTAACCAATGCTACCAACAGTCAAGCCCATGTTCCAAGTTGTGTTTTGACTGAGATATGAGGGTTCATGAGAAAACTCTAGCACAGACCTTCCAACCTCTACTTCTTCTTACACTGACTCACCTATTAATTTCTGAGTATTGCAATGATTCCACAATCTCTCTCGCTGAGCTTTCAATAATATCCTTACCAACCATTGTGTGAAAGACACCTGCATGGTTAAAAATTTGGTTTCACCATGGTAAATTGCGTTTAATAGACCACATGCATAATGACGTAACAACCTATGACACCTGCAGGGAATTCTGGTCTTAGTCTTCACGGCAGGAAATTTTGAAATTTGAATTTTTCATCATGACTACAAAATCCAGAATCACCTTCAGGCATGATGGCTTGATACGTCATTATGCATAAGGTCTATTACAAGTGGAAGCATTCGAAAAAAGCCATCCTTTCTTGTTACCTCCAAAGAAGTTACTCAAAGTCTGAATGGCATCTTCTTTTGTTTTCAGTTTTTCTTCATCAGATATTTCTTCTTTGGTTGCATTCATGAGCTCTCCTCTCGGCCAGACAGTGTCTGTCAGTAAGGTCAGGTAATATTGCCACTGTTCTTCAGTGACTAGTTCTGATAACAGACTTTCCATCCACCTGTACAGAAAGGAACAAGTTCAAAGAATCCTTATTTTTCCAGTTTTACACTCAACTAACTTTCTTTATACTGGATAGCTGTATCAGTTCTAAACTGTTCTTCCTAGAGGTCCAGTAAGGATCATCTCTTATTGATCCAGTGTTACTACAGGAGGAAACCTGAACTAACTTTATTTATACTGGATAGCTCTATCAGTTCTAAACTGTTCTTCCTGGAGGTCCAGTAAGGATCATCTCTTATTGATCCAGTGTTATTACAAAAGGAAATGTAATCTATACTAACTTACCATTCAAGAAAACAACCAAACACAGTAGTAGCAGATTCTTGGACTGGTTCCAAACAAACCCAAGAGTTATGCTTTTCAAATAAATGACAACTTAAGTTCAGTACACTTTTTGTCAATGGATTGTTCTCCTGCCCTTTGTTGCTGCATGGGCTTTCAGACATGTCATTTCTAAGAACTGTAAAATTTCTTTTCACTGGAATTTTACCACCTGAGTTAGACAAATCTTTCCTAGATTTCACATCTTGTATAGCATGACCATTTCTAGGAGAGATTTTCCTGGAGGGGTCCTGCCTGATAACTGGAGTTGACTTTGGTTGCCTGTGATCTAAAGCAGGGTTTTCTGTAGTGGATTGATTTGGATTGTCTTGTTGATGTTGTATGAACGAGGTATAACATCTTTCAGAGTAGCAGCAACTGTGATTCAACTAGGTGTATATATAATTGAACAAATATAATATTAACTTTAATAACACAACAATTACAATAAATAATAACACATAGCCCTGAAGTCTGTTCTACAACTCTTTTAACTACAAGTTGTTAAATTGATATAGTTAACTTGACTTCAAAATATGCAATTCTGATTGGGAAATTATTCCACAAACCATAGGTAAATGTTAACTATGGTTTTTTTTAAGGGTCTAATAATGGTAAAGTATATCTCAAATGTGGCAGCCTGTTGTGTTAACTAGTAGCATGAACTGCATGATATAAAAGCTGGACTATTAGTATTGAGACTAGATATGCCAAATCCTGGAACCTCCCTCCCTGAATGCAGTGAGCAGTTTTGCTGGGGGAAACATTTAAGGAAGCTATACCTTACAATCTTTAGAACAAATAGCAAATGTTCGGATGTCATCTTGTGAACTTTTATCTTCTCCTAAAACTTTTCTAATGTCATCATATTCTTCCTCTTTGTCTCCATCAACTGGACCTAATTTGGAGAAGAGACACAATAACCATTAAACACTTGGATTTAAACAAATCAAAATGTATCCAATGTCTGTATTAGGTCAAATATGATTGACTTACCTGTATCAAAAGCAGTCTTGATGTGGTCAATGATCTTCGTGACTTTCTTTTGCAATTTCTACAATGTTCAGAAAAATTGATGTCATTATGGTAATCGATCTACTTAAGTGTGACACATGAGCTGTTATAATAATATTTCCACAATAAACCTACCTTATCTATTCTTGGAACATTCGGTAATGAGGGAACAACTGAAATATGTCGTCTGAAGTCCATATGGCTCTCATCTCCGATTCCTAGAAATCCTTTGAAATCGTCGCCGTGTAGAATAGCAGGTTTGGTAACCAGACACTAAACAAATGTAAAATGATTCCAGATTTTGTCGCTTTTAAAACAAATGGTTAACACTTAAGGTGGCAATGCACTGCCATGAGGTGCCCTATTTTAGTCTATCTGATGAAAGACCATTTAACTCAATAAGCTAAGTGTTGCCAATCATCAAGCTATTATAGCCATGCGTTGTTAGAAAAATTCCGGAAATATTTAAATAAATGGTAAGACCTTTAAATAGCTTTCTAAAAGAATCTGTCTTCCTTCAACAACATCTTGATCCAGGCGGAAGAAAGGAGAATTGAATTTTCTGTTTGGCTTGGGAATATCTAAAAAGATTACTGATTAAAATATATAGTATATTACAAAGATAGACTTAGTTTATTGCTATGAAATTTATTAGGTCTCTTAGCAACTGACAATACACAGGTATCCAGCAGGAATTTAGTACTTTACGTTATGGAAGGGATGATGACTTTACCCATGAGAATTCATAGAATACTTCATCTATTTCAAAGCATTAGATTAATAGAAAATTTGATATACCTTTCATCAGGCTTGCAAGGGGTCCACACACAAGTCGATGATGTAATTCCATGAACTCCCGGTATCGTCTTTTGATGCTACCCAGCATGTCTGCCTCTGAACTCTCTATATCAACTGGATGTTCATCGCTCTCAGGCGACATCACCAAATGCTTGTTGTACTGGACAAAGCAATCAGAACACACATCAATGAGATGCATATACCATGAGAATGAAGTTCTTATGGGATACAAGTGAGACATAAAACACTGGGTATATTTCCAGGTGAAAATTAAGATTTACAATGTGACTACAGTGTTCACATGAGTAACTTGGATGGGTACTGTATAAGATGAAGATAAAATTTATCTTACCACAATGATATACACAGTGTATTGACTTTTGTATGGCTCAAACGAATGGTCTGTCATTATTTGTGTTGAAGGAATGTTTATCATTGAACAAGGATTAGGCAAGTCATGAATGGCAAAATTTGCTGTTGAAATAGTATCATCTCCGAACTGATCGGGCAAAATGGAGACAGCATCTTCTTCGATAAAACCAGCACCAGCATTAATGGCTAAGCCATCGTCAGTCTTTTCAAACAACTCACTGTCCCACTCATCTGTGCTTGAAAAACTTGCCATGTGACGTCTTGTCCCAGTCTCTCTTGATTCAAAAATGCCGTCCGAAGAATCAATACCCTCTGGTTTCCTGTCACTGCTTAAAAAATCAATATCCTCGTAACTCGATGACATCGAATCAGTTCCGACAGTTTTTGGCGGCGAATGACGGTGGTCCGCATCATCGCTCCTCGTCTCTGGTCTATCAAAATTCAAACTTGCAGTTTGGCAATGAGAATCAGAAATTTCACTTTCCTTGTGCGAAAAATCCAAATCATCAGCATCTGATACAGTTTTGGTAGTATTTTTATCAGCTTCCACAGGCTCATCTAAATCTTTCCCAGTCTGAATCCTAATAATGGGACTTGAGTACATTTTCCGTATTTGTCTCGCAATCATAGCTCCGCCGGGATTAATCCTAGCGCTCAAGCTATCACTATGTTTTACCTGCGGTCCCTTTTCCTTATACGGTTTCAATATATCATTCTTAATTTTATTCAGACCATTCAACATCCCAGATTGACTAAACTCTTTGACTGTATGCTTGATTCTCTTAGGCAGTGAAGAATCACTTGTCTTATCCACGGTTTCAGGAGAAGTCTTGGAGCTCTGAGTTGCATTATTTTCAGATAAAACGCTGTTTTTTTCCGGCAAATATTGTTTCATGGAGATCTCCACAAGTTCGCTATGATCTTTTTCAACAACAATACTACCTTTGAACTGGTACGTCATGCTACTTTCTGACTGAGACGACTTTCTCTTTCTGTCATGTCCATCCGATTCAAATCTTTCATCCAGAAAATCCATGAAAGAAGTCGATACCTTTAAATTACAACTTCCGCCATCAACTAACTCGGATGGGGTCGTCGCAAGCTGGTTCTCGTCTGTGTTTTCCCCAAATATATTAATTATTGATGCATTCAAGAAATTGGGGTCAGATATTGTGTCTAAAAGAGGCAATAATAGTTTGACAGCTAAGATTTCTCGTAGGATAAATCGACCTGCATCGCAGTTGAATGTCTTTGGCTTGATAAGTTTGTAAAGTAACAAGTCTGTGATATTCCGAAGATATTGCAACTCGTGGCTTTTGTAAGTCTGGCCTTCTTGTTGCAAGGAATGATATTTCTCCACAAAATCTTTGTGGTTTTTTGGGATAGTCAATTTCACAGCTTCCACAGTTGCTAAATGCTTGTGTAGAACAACACAAAGCTTCTCTGTATGAGAAGAGACTGTTGTCTTTGCAAGCTTGTCATAAAACACCACGGTAGCCTCCTCTAACAATGATCTAGTCTCTAAAATAAAATCTCCACCAATTGCTACGTTCTCGTACCAGGATATCACAAAATCCCTGAGGATATTTCGTATCAATGTGTGACGACGGGTTTTTAGGCCCCGAGGGAACTGCTTCGCCGTGTCACGCAGCAGAGCTCGCTGTTCTTTAGACGAGCCGAGCCCTGCTTTCGATGCAAAATACCGAGTAAAGTCGAGCGAATGTTCTCCATTGAGTAAACTTCGTGAAAACACAAACGATACAATGGCACAAAATGAAAATGCCAGCACACCTTTAAGACTAGCAGCAAAAACAAGAAAAATAACGATACCTAGAGTTGTTGACCATCGCATTGCCGAAAATTAAAGCATCAAAATCATATGTGGTCGTATTAAATTTTTATGCTGCGTATACGAACGATCCACTTTCTCCGTTTCTTCCGGAGGCCATATTGAAATTGAGGGATAGATTGATGCTTTGAGAATATATTAGAATCTTAATGAGTAACATGGGATGGTAAGGGATATTAAAAAGTTTTAAGGAAGGGACAGAGAAAGGTATCATAGGTATGTTATAGGATCTGTATGACATCAGGGGGTAAAATGTTGGATATATTCGGATAAAATTGAATTTCAATTGATATAAAACTTGTATCTCGAATGGGTAAAGAGGGGGGTGTATGTATAAAGAGGGATGTTTTCTAACTAGCGAATCAGAGCGTACCACGAGCTGACGAACGACCGGTTACACGCAACGCGCGGGACGGTCACGCACAACCCAAGCTGAAAATTGTAGAGTTGTAAAGTAAAAAAATATGAAAATATACGAAGCGAAAAGTACCGAATGAAAATAAAAATATATATATATATATTATACTAAAATGTTTTGTAGCGTTTACAATCTATTTATTACATTGCTAGCTAGTGTTTTAATGCGTGGCAGCCTATATGTCCATGGCAATTTAGAAAATGGTAGGTGTGAAGATATTTTATTATATCACGTCCAGATGATGGATTTCTACGTTTGACATTGTACTTCGTCTCTTTGTGAATTATTCTCAACGATATGTTTTTTTATCACATCATAGTCATCATATTGTTATTTAACATTAATTGTTTTAAACTTGTGAATGGATGCTCGTAGTTCACGGATCCTAAAAGTGCACGGATATCAGATGATTGACTCATGATTCGGATCTGACATCTGAAAGGCACCATCTCTTACCTTGTACTTCAAGAGAACCTTGCTCGTTTATATAAAGAGCAATACAGATATACGATCCTTTGTAGTGCATTTATTAAAGCCAAATTTTCATTTGCAGTAGCTACCAATATTACCATCTTCATACTCAAAATTTATCCTTTTAGACCAGATGACATCAACTGGTTCAATAAATGCACTACATGTAGGCTTGTATATGTGTGATAAGTTTCACAGTTTCATCTTGTTCAATGTTTCCCCACAGAATTCAAACATGTGACTTGTGGAAGTGGTGTGAAACTACTCAATCCATACCATCGAGTTAGACTGCATTCTCATGAAGTTAAGTACGGATCAGGCTCCGGCCAACAGGTTGGTTTGTCCACCATAACCTCGGCAATCAAGCCTAGTAATCCTTATGTCCGCGAAATAACCATTGTCTGTGGAATTAGCCACAAAATCCAGCTAACGTAATGTTTCTTTTTTCAAGTCTGTAACTGGTGTGGGAAATCAGGATGACATCAATAGCTTATGGGTTGTTAAAGGAAAGATGGGAACACCATGCAAACGCGGGTAAATAAACACTGGTAACTTGTACTGGTAACTGGTTAAATGTCTTCTGAGCAAGGACTATCTTAACATATCAATTTTAACATTGTTCTTGTAGGAATCCAATCAAATGTGGAAGTACTATCCGTCTTGTCCATCAAACAACCAAACGTTTCCTCCACAGTCATCTGTTTCAATCACCATTATCAAACAACCAAGAAGTGAGCGCATTTGGGGAGAATGGTGTTGGGGATGAGGGCGACCACTGGTCCGTCATTTGCACCTCAAAATATTGGAACAGAAGTGATAGAGTCCGCTTCAAACACACATTGACTAAAAAGTATAATAGATTGTGGTTTTCTAAGTTGGCATTTTCATTCTAAATACATTAGAACACCTGTGGTAATAACATAGTCTTTATGGTATTTCTAACTTTATTTTAAAGGTATCTGCACATTACTGGGGATACATTTGGCCGACCAATTAGTGGTCAAAGTGAAGTCAGTGCTTATTCTAACACGGAACCAGGCAACGAATGGGAAGCTGCAGTATGTATATTCTTCAAAGACCCGTTGTTCAAAGCTAGGTTAGCGGTAATCCTTGAGGAGTCAAATGTCCACTGTTTCGGTGTGGCTTCTGAACCGCTGTTCATTTTAAAACCTGTACAAAATATGGCTTTTGTCAGTCCAGAAAATATTTACAGAAAAAAAAGATATTCAACTTTTTAAACGAGCGATTTAAAATTTCATGCAAAGATTTGCCTTAACCGAATGTTTAGCTAACCAGCTTTTGAACAACCGGTCCCTGAGAATGAAATTATGAGAAATGCAAAGCTAAGAATATATACATCTTGTTCTCTTTTTCAGGAAGGCGTATACATACAGGCTAACTCGGACAAATAAACAATCCTTAATGTATAGTCAGACATAGATTGCTGGCAGGTAATTTTTTTCAAAGACTCTAAACAGGAATGGCATTCAGAAATTTCATAGTTATCAAGTTTGTTAAAATGTGCATATTTCAGGGGGGTGTAGTATTTAATATGGGATGTGACACTCACCCCCCCAACACCCTGGCCGACAATCTGCTTCTGAACAATGCTTTCAAAGTAAAATAGACTTTCAATGTAGTTGCATGATTTTGCTTTGAAAAACGCATATATGCATGTACATATGAACTGTCTTATGAATTTTTATTAAACATTCATTAAACATGTTGAAATTTGTTTGTTATGAGATATTATAGTTTCATCTGCTTTGCTCAGATCTACTGATGAAAATTTTTTAGAAAATTTGAATCTCACAATAAGTACCATGTATTGTGACAAAAAATACCTTTTCCTAGGAATCCCAGTAATTCAATCTTGAATTTTGCTGAAAAGTAAAACATCAGGTTAGAACAAGTTTAGGGCAAGGAAATATTTCCTCACTACAGCACTATATCCCCGAAAAAAACAGACAGTTTAAATCAAACCAATGGCAGATAAATTGGCTTTTTGTCTTACCTATCTTCAACTTCTTTTGATGATGGCCAGTAAACTTTGAAGCAATAATCATTCATTGAAAATGACCCCTTTGGAGGAAAGATTATGGGTTATGAATTAGAAAACGTTTGTCTTAGTCTAAGATACAATGTTGGAGAATCTCATGAACATAAAATATAATACATTATACTTGCAAACTTACTGGGTTCAAACAAATGCAATCTAGTGTTGTGGGTTGGACATAGGAACGGTATTTGTCAGCAAGAATTATCTAAAAAATAGTATGGGACATTCATTGCTACTTACAAAAAATAACATAATAAACTAACTTTATTTATACTGGATAGCTATATCAGCTCTAAACTGTTCTTCCTTGAGGTCCAGTCAGGATCATATCTCTTATTGATCCAGTTTTACAACAGGAGGAAACCTAAACTAACTTTATTTATACTGGATAGTTCTATCAGTTCTGAACTGTTCTTCCTGGAGGTCCAGTAATAATCATCTCTTATTGATCCAGTGTTATAGATCTAGAGTCCAAAGTAAACATATTTTCACACATACAAACAACACAAGCCACTATATAGGCACAACAGTCTTACCATATCAGGCAATGGGTAAATCCTCAAGGCATTATCATAATTCCAGTAGACAGGTCGGACGTGTGGAGGAAGAGGGCAGATATGAGTTTGAGAGATGATAGTTTTCACAAACTGGAAAAAATTACAATAGTGTGAAAATGTGATAGGCAGATTTATGAAAGTGGAGTAATTTGAACTATTGTATTTCACTGTACACTTACGTGGGCAGGAATGTCTCCTAATTCTGTGGGCAGTTTAATACAATTTCGACACATTTTGTTCACCAAATCTTCACGAAACACCATAATTTCTTGCGTGCAATACTGGATCCTGTGGAAGAAAATTGTTAAAAAACACATCCCTGATTCCCGGAGGTTAATAAGGTCAGTAAATTGTGTACAAGATCAAGTTATATTGTGTCTAAAGAACCATGGACTGTAAGAATATACCTGCATGGATTTGTTGCAAAAATTGCAAAAGGGATTTTGGTCCTGATTTCCTCTGTCAGACAAGATGGTAGTGGAGGTCTTCAAGAGAAATACATAAAGTTATCATAGAAAAATAGAAGGGAATATTTAAAAAATATATGAATGAACTTGATATGAACCTTGGTAATATGTTTCCTGGTCCAGGGTCTCGTGGTCCAGGGACAAATAAAAATCGGCTACTGTTTGAACGATATAAATTTGCCTTTCAGTAATTAGAAAAATTTATTTGGTATAATTGTATAAAGTTATTTACCATTCCACTAGTGAAGGATATTCTGAAATCAGGTCTGCAAGGTTATTTAGGGACTCTAAATTGAAGAAACAAAAATGTCTACTATGCATGCATCCTTTGCACAATCCTGTGGTTCAGACACAAAGTCACAAACCATCTTAAATACCATGCCTGCTTAAACAATACTAAATTAGAAGTATCTTTTACAGATATTTCAGACACATATTAGTCCAATTTAATTGCTACCATCATCACCCAAAAGACGACTCCAGATTACCAACCTCGTAAAAGTGATGAATGCTTTGGTCCATAAGACTCAGAGATGAAATTTCCACAAAATATAAAGAGTGTTGGTGGAGTTGTATGGTAACCATGAAAGAGAACTCTTAGCTTTGCTATGACCTTCACAAAAGAAAGGAATAGAAACCAAGTTTAACACATACAGGATTTGATGTATCCAATGAAGGCAAAATGAATAAAATTCTTAAATCAATTTATACCCTTGGTAAATCAAGCCAGACATCTGACAAGATCACAAACATTGCTTCCTGATTTTCCTCCTCAATTGTTCGCATTTTTTCCTAATAAGAAACAGAAACAATATTGGCATTTGGCAAAGCCCGAACAACTGTGGAATGATTATGCAATATTCTGAACTAAACAGTTCACCTACCGATGCTGAAACAGCAATTTTTGAAGGACCACCAAAAAATTAATATTGCCAAAATAATTTCTACATAAATTAAAATGAAAAAGGCAGGTTCTATATAAGCTAGCGTACCTTGCATTAAATTACTTCAAGATTGATTCATGATTGCTGATGCGTATAGTGTAAACCTGATTGAGTAATTCATAATACTCGCCTTGTAACCTGAGCTGGTTCAGCTGGAGGACAGCCTATTGCATCCACATGGAAGATACCATCTTCATACAGACCTACAAAAAATTGTTGTGATTAATCATTGTGAGACCACAGCACGTTCACTACCTACAACTGCACTGTGTAATGTCAGATAATGATGAGATTGCTGAACCAATCCAACTCCATGTAGCATCAGACTTTCTGTGTTTCAGATCATTATGAGAAAGGTTTATTAATACATCATTCTCAAATCTCCCACTTGGCCTACTGTAAGCATGATTTCTGGGTTACATCCATCCACACATTTACCTTCAGCCAGAACAAAGCAATTCTCTGTAAATAACCCTGTGTGATATTTCTGTCAATGGTTTAAGGAAAATGAGACTGCATTACATTCACTTATCCAAAAAATGTTCTGATTCCGAGTGGTATTCTTAATCAGTGGTGTTCATAAATATGACATGTTTCAACTCATTTGAAGGATACAGTGTTTGACAGGTCGACCTGAACTACACCAGTGCAATCTTCCAGATAATACTTTCCCTAAAATTAGTTAATTCTAATCTAGTAAATAAATATTAAACCAATATATATATTTGAGCCAGAGGCTCAACCCTTGGCCCGCATCTGGTCTGCAGCCCCTTTACAATACCACCCTAGATCTATCTCTGAATTGAACCTACATACATTGTCTCTCAGTATCAGAAATACCTCTTTAATTTGTGCTATCATGCCTAGTACAATAAGTTTGCCCAACTTTGCAGTACTGCCCAGGAGGAACTCAACACGTTTTATCTAAAATTGGAAAAGCAGGGAATTTCTATAACGCAGTGTTAATTCAGTTGAAAATACACAATCCTCATGACAGATCTTCAAAAGTAAAAAAAAAAGCGTAGAGAAACTGTAATTTTACCCTGTATTTTGTAGAATTTTCGCCTGGTTGAGCTGCAGCTGACGGTGGCGCAAATAAATCATGTCTGATTGTACGCTGAAGGTAAAAACATGACATCGTGATTACAGACAAGAAAGGGTGAATGCAGAATTTATATACTAAATCTAGCTTCACAATAATACCTGGAATATAATCATATATTGCTCTCGAAACATCTCAGACCTGCTGGGAGCTTCCGGGTGTAAATGAACGTTTTTTGTAGTACATCTGGAGCAAATAAAAACGTATTCTATGCTTGATATATTCAAATAAAAGAAAGGTCAGGCAGTTTGGAGAATAAAACTTTACACATTTAGACAATTTAGTACATTATACTCAACTTTAAAAACTTTTTCTTGTCATTATTATACTTGTAACGAGGCACTCTGTCAGAATATATTATTGTGTTTAATACAACATTATAGCCTATGACTTTTCAAACAATAATTACAACGATGTTATTTTCTAAATACAATTGTACAATACTTACTCAAAAGCACTGATAACATTGAAAGCATTATCGCTAGATAAAAATTCAAATGTTGTCGGTGAAATAATAAAATGAATTATGACAATAATATTTCTTACAAAATAAACTACAAACCTGACTTCATCTGTTTGGTCGCTGCATTCTTGCACTGCAGTTTCGACGATATCTTTGCTTATTAGTGTCGAAGATACTGTCACAAAATACGAACAAGTTGTACTTTTATTATTAATTAAAGACTTGAAGTTAATACTCCATTATTTATCAAATCTAATATGATATTTTATAATCATTTAATTTCACAATCTGCGTGCATACATCAGATCTAGTATTTACATACGAGGTTGCTTGTGAACGTATTCGATAATCCTGTCAAGCCAACCATCGTAGTCTTTTTCACCGACCGTTGACAACACTTCGCCCAGAAAACGAGAGGCCTCGCTGAAATCATATAAAAAATTTTGGGAAAATTGTAAGAAAATATCGTTTTACTCAGGTAAACGCACGCCTATACAATCAGAAGGGAAAATATTATCTGCTGAGTATATTTAAACCTTTAATTTGTATTGCTATTCAGGAAAACGAACCTTTGCAAAGACAAACCGTGCAATTTGAATGCTTTGACAATTTTTGTTCTCGTCGCCATCTTTGTTTACAAAATTTCGCGCGTAAACGCGGGAAAAAATGACGTGCCCGGATGCCCAAGCTATAAATTTGCGGTACATTCGTGGACCATTGGGTACACCATTAAAACTTAGCTCAAGTGGTGTCCCTCAAGAATAGAGCCTGTAGAGAAGGTGTCCCCCTAAAAACGTATCTGCCGAAAGTACAGGGTGTCCTCCAAAAGTACAAGTATGTTTCCTGATTTGACCAGTGGATTTGACCAGGATTTGCCTGATCTCACCACGTAAATGGAGCGCTAAGTCAGTCAGGCCAGATTATGTAACAAATTGAATACACCACGAATATTTGATGTTAAAAACGCCCCCCTTTCATAATGCTAACCAAATCTGGAATCCAGGGTATTATTGCAAGATGTGACGACCTATACATTAGATTAGAACTCGGCCACCCATACGAAGGGTACAGTGGACACAAAAAAACAATGATCAAACTACAGAATTCACCAAATCCTTTTTCAAATTAAATAAATCATGAACAATGATGATATATCACGAGTGTAACTTACTGTAAATCTATTTACATTTTCTAAAACTCTTGATCATGTATCATGTAGGAATAGTCTTTTTAAGTTTTTACAATTCACATTGAATTGAAGTTAACGAACTAAAAAGTGTCACAGTTTCTACTGCGTTAGAACAACCACACTAAAGGCTCAACAGGAAGAACGAAGGATGCATCGTCTTAAAAATTCAACGTCTACTGTCTTGCGTACCAATGTTCTTCGGGATGACAGATTTCACTACAAACATTATCTCTTATTTATCATATTTAAGGCTATGTTAAGGTCCTCACCCACTCATCGCAAAAACTTACTCGCAAGCTCGCTGCGATTAGTTTCGTCCAATCACAATGCTTGTCAGTCTATTTTAATTAGATGCAAGAACTCGCAGCGATCTTGCGAGTTGATTTTACGATGAGTGGAAAAGAAGCCTTACACGGTGCAATTTTTCCTGCAATTTGCAATGCAATTCTACTTTTGAGAGATGTAAATTTGGCCACTACGAAACTTTTATGTTTATTACACTCCATGTACGTTTCTTACACTTACATTTTGAATACTCTGCACTAAATTACATCTCTTAAAAATAGGGTTGCATTGAAAGTTGCAAGAAAAATTGCACCGTGTAACATGGCCTTTACTCTCGAACCATTCTCGGGAACTTTAAGAGGAAAGACAATGAAACAAAATGTTTTCTACATTTCTTCTTGAATGCCTGAATACTCAGCCTGTGGTCACCCGCGGTCCATTCTGACCTCAATTTCACGCCCGTCCATCATCGTACCATTGAAAGAGGCTGGAGAAAAAGTTAAGGATGAACATCTCAACATTAAACTTTACGTTCCTCGAACCACGCGAGGGTCATCTCTTCCCGCAAAACATGAAGATTGTATTCAGTTTCTATGCATAGATCAGTGCCTAACAATAGGAAGCGCGCAAAGGTGCTTGGGAAGGACTGAAGTTAAAACCTACCCAAGCACCACCGCGTGCTCGCCCTTCCTGGTTACTGATCTCTATATAGCAGCTGAATGCAACCTTGTAGATTGTAGAATAGGTCATGATTTAAAAGATACAGACTGCACGAGCAGCTTCTTCTTCGGACTCAAACAAAACGGTTCCACAACCCTTGGATCTCTTGCTGTCATCCATTAAAACATCTGCCCGAACAACACGACCTATGAAAATAAAACATACCCATCAATTCACAATTTGCATCAAATATTAAAAGTTCTGAACTAAATAGGTTTATATTTCCTGAAGTAAAGGGCCAAGTAAAGATCATCTCTTATTGATCCAGTGTTACCACAGGAGGAAACCTTTGCTATTTTTACCTGCTTCTCTGAACTTGTCTTTTAAATCTTGCCAGGTCACTTTCCAAGGAAGCTGGAAAACAACACAAGATGATTCATGATATACACATAACCAACTCAAAACAGCCCTCATCAACCCCCACACCCACAAACAAAAGAGAGCCAAACAGGAGTGACTAAGAGATGCCACTTACATTGCGCACAAACACTTGCTTTGCTGGATCACCCTTGTTTTGTTGCTGTTGTGTATCGGTTCCTGCAAACGAGCCCTGAAAGCCACCATAACCTTGCATACCATACAACTGTTGCATCCAGAGAGCGTAGGGGTTACTAGCTCCACCAACCATGTTACCATTAGCAGTGTTCATTGAACTGGCATTTGGAAAAGCTGCTGAACTCAACGATGAAGTATCAGCCTGTGAACTTTGCAGAGAACTGGTGCCCGACCCAGTGCCAAGATTCATCCCTGCCGAACCGAAGCCTGCCAAGCCACTGAGGCCAGCCATGTTACCTAGACCTGCCATGCTACCCAATCCAGACATATTGTTCATCTGACTTTGCAAGTTCTGAAGTTGAAGCAAAGCCAAAGGATTGATTCCCCCACCTAGGCCACCCATATTGCTCAAACCTGCTAAACTTGTCAAACTGGACAAGCTAGGCATGTTTGATTGCAGGCCAGCTGCAGCTGACAAACTTGAAGTGCTTTTCCCACCATCATGACCACCAAACAGGCTAAAGAATGGCGACTCACGGTCCTAAACAAATGCACAATACATTCTTCAATGAAGCAGAGATTTCACCTTCTTCAATCCTGTGCCTAATGCCAGTAAATTTTACTTCTTAATAGGAAAGTACTGCAATTTATTGGGTTATCAGCTGTGTATTCACGAACATGTCAAAAAATTATGTTTTAAACAGAATTGTTCTGGTGATGACTTACCAGTCGAACATTCATTGACCTGTCGTAAATGGATTTACCATTCATGATAACTATACTCAAGTTAAGGCTTTCAAACCAAAGTAAACAAAAAATAGGTTAGCTTACTCGTCATTCTCCAAGGTTATGTATACAGAACTGGCGATATACTCTGAGTCACTGTCTTACTTTCGACTGCCACTGCCCACTGGGAGCTTAGAAATATCATTATTTAACTATTTAACTAGTCTTGGTGGGACCTCTTGTTCAAGGGCCACAGTAATTGGCGTAAGCTGTAGCGTATACCCTGCCATGTAATTGTATATCATTTGTGCTTATTATTGTACTATACTTTTGTGTATATCTGGCAAAGTATAATAAATAAAATAAATTCCAGAATGCTCTTTGTAGCCCACAAACATATCAGTCATGGTTGGCATTGTGTTATATTGCTTCATTATACGTTTAGAAAGGATACAGACAGCATTAATTGCTTCTAAAGGTGTCTCGAACTGCACAGTGCCATGACCTTTTGACTTCTTGTCATTATCTTCTGCAACATCAGCTCGTACAACTCTTCCTGAAAAGAAAAAAAGAAAGTAGGATCATTCTTTTTTCTATGCACATGAGCTTAGACAAAATCCATTTTTAAAAATTTTACCTGCAGCCTTGAATGTATCTTTTAACTTTGCCCATGTTACTCTGTAATCAAGCTAGAAAAGATACAAAAAAATACAAGTTTGTAGATAAAAAATGAAAGATTTGTACAGCCTTTACTTTACTTCACTTGAACAGACCGCAACCATTGATCTGTTTACACCCTGAATATAGTAACAACTTAGAGAAGAGAAAAAATACTAAGAACTTACTGACTGAGAGTGAGGTCTGTACGGTAAAATATCAAACCGAGGTCGTGCCGTATTGACCGAGCGATAGCGAGGTCAATACACCAAGACCGAGGTTTGATATTTTACCGTACAGACCGAACAGTCGAAGTTAGTAAGTTTTTTATTATATGGCATTTTTCATGCAAACATTGTAATGATTAATTCTTTATGAGTAATTTTAATGATCAGTCTCATCTGGGCACACGACACCAAAACATCGGCCTAAAGTGAAAAAAACCGCTTTATTTTGAATCTCACTCTATTTATATAAATTTATTATTTTTATTTCAAATTCATTATTTTCCGTTTAAGAATTTAATCTGTTTTTCAGTTTAAATTTAGTTAGTTTTTGCCGTGAGTTTTGCCTTGTTTTCACAGGGCAATAAGAAGCGCTTGCACCAAAACAAGCGCTTGCCATATAATAATAGATCTTATTGCTAGCAATATTGAAATAGTTACACACTCAGAAAGACGCTTCCAAGGGGTTTGCATGATGTTTGGTCCCAAACTTGAATTCACACCTAAATTTGCAGCTTCTCAGGACTAGGCTAAGTTTGTACCCCCCACCTTGACCCCCCACCTCCATACCCCCACCTCCATACCCCCTCATCCCCCACCTTAACACCCCCCTTATCCCCCACACTCCCCTCATCCCCCACCTCCACACTCCCCTCATCCCTCACCTCCACACCCCCTTATCCCCCACACTCCCCTCATCCCCCACACTCCCCTCATCCCCCACACTCCCCTCATCCCCCACACTCCCCTCATCCCCCACACTCCCCTCATCCCCCACCCCTGGTCTACAACGTACATTGCTGACAAACACAGAACAGGAAGCGGCGTCCGATTTGGAACTCATTTGTTGTAGAAGACCAAGTTGCCCGAGACCCAGCATGCTCAATCCTGCAACACTGCCAAGGTTACCAGATGAACTACTGCTGTCTCTATCACGACTGCTTCTCTCACGAGGTCTTCGTGGTCGCTCGTCTCGATCTTGGTGATCCTGCAAGAAAAATTGTTATTTTTGATCATGCAAAGAAAATTTGCTATTTTTATAAAACCTGAAGGTCTGCCACAGGGTTGCGGAGATCATTTTCTCCTAACCTCTCGTATTTTCATCAGTCGTCCTCCAAGATTAGTATCATTCAACTCTCGTATTGCCCTCTGCGCATCTTCTGATGATGTAAACTCAACAACACTGAACAACAAAATAGCACTTGTAAAACATTACGTACAATATGGACTTAGATAGCACAATATCTCGTAAAAATATGAGGAAGTTTTACTTACCCACAGCCCTAGAAATAAAAAGAAAAACAAATGTCAACATAATAGATATTTGCGAAAACATACTTGCTACAATGAGTAGTGTTTACAAGGATTAATTAGCCTTTCTCACAATGACGAATATGCCGCCATTTTTGGGGGACTTTTTTCAAAAACCGTGAGCGTAAGACTTGGTAACGGCGACTGTCTTTAATTTTAGGCTGAATTTATTCTTCAAATGGTCTGTTTATTCTAAAAAAATTGCTTTTGATGTTTACACATAATTTTCAAACCCATTTCAGAAAATTGAAAGTACCCCAAAACGTCATCATGAGAAAGGCTAATTGAAGCATATATTCACAAATTATGAAACCGGAAACAGTTACTTCTACCAAAGTATCCAAATGTCAAATTTTTCAAAACTGGACTGTTGAAAATGCTCACTTAACAACATTCATACTTTCCAGCCTGTACCAGATGCTGTTTTCCACTCAACTTTAAATAAAATGCTACATACAAATTACAGAATAACAGCTCAACAAAGGAAACACAATTTCTCACATCCAAAACTAGCCTGAATTTGAAAATTTTGAAGCATTCTTCCCTGACATTTATTGAAACTAGAATATCTACCAAAAATGCAACATTTACCAACTGAATTGGTGAATTTCATTGTGAGCAAGGAACATTTTTCCCAACAAACGAAATCAGGAAAACAAGCTAAGTGCACCTATGAAGGTTTTTCGGCTCCATTTTCACCAAACACCCCCAGTTCATTCCCAACTAACCTTGGACCGTCCTGAAGAATCCTCCATAATTTCAGCAAAAACAACATCGCCAACTACACAACGAATTCAACTGAGCTTTTTAACCAATAACAGCCAACATTTCTCCATATGATATACAAAACCCCCTGTCATATGACTAAAGTGCTTGCTGAGGCCTCAGGAAATGACTTGGAAAATATCATATTATTGTCAACTGTCAAGGCCAAATTAACCTAGCACTTTTTTTTGTCAGAGAGAATTTCACTAAATGAAATACCAAGGTTTTTCTGAACAAAGCCCATTGCATTGTTAAGAGCATCAATTTGAATGCTGCATTGTATTATGATCTGGAATAATCTGGGTATTATATTTGCTCAAGAATTTCTTTCCACATCAATATAGATTATAGATTTGCATATGGAAAATTGTGATTGCCACAAATCCTTAATTCCAGAATTTAATGGAGAAAAAACTAAAGGAAATAAACAAATTATGTAGACATACATTAACACCACCTGCTTGTTTCCTGAAAATCACTCAACTTAATCCAGTTACAAGAGATTATTGTTAGAATTTGACAACCGAGCATAGAAGCCATTTATATACAAAAAGCTCAAATTTTAGCCTCAAAATAAAAAAAAAAACAAACTTCTCGCTCAAATTTACGCCAAACACAACCCCCTTAAACGAACTTTTCTTCAAACGCGACAATTTCAAGATCGAGAGTACAAATCGTGTGAAAATTCAAAAGGAAACTGCAGCATTTTTAGGTTATTAACAGGTTGATTTGCTTTCGTTTTTCAGACAACGCTGCCCTGGAAAAACACAAAAATCTTACATACCTTTCTTCATGTGATCTTTGAGGTCTTGCCATTTTAAAGAAAAGGGTAAGTTATACACGTAAACGCGATTCTCTCGTTTGTTTAATCTCGATTCACGATCAGATTTCGAAGTGCTGTAAGGTTGATAACGATGCGAGTGAGAGGAATCCAAATTGCGTTCCCTCTCAAAATTACTACGATGAAACTCTCTTTCATTGCTCGTTTCCCGGTCATCTCCACGGCCATGTTCTTCGTTCTCAATCTGCCGTGCAATTTCTTTAAATTTCTCAACGCTATCCGACATAAGATTGTCTCTTTCCGACTGATAAGACATGATATATTTCGATGAAGTTGCCTTTGAAATGCACGCTTTCTTGTTGATGGAGACAAACGATGGATTGTCAGGGTTAACAGGGGCACTGACAAAGGTCAGGGGGTTAGCATGGTTACATAGGGAATTGGACGCAGTAAATAGGGTGATAAAACAGAATTGATGGATCATTGGGAGCTGTAAAGGGTTATATTTCGTTATATCACTGGGTAACAAGGGACAGAAATAGGATTTTGTTTCATAAAGAGTGCAATTATCTTCTTTTGATAGATGCAAACGAGCGAATAGTTATGAATGCTTTGTTGTACAAGTGCCCTTATCTACGAGTCTCCCAAACTAATGCACTCGTTCACATCTATCAGAGAGTGAAAACTGGCCTGTAAGAAACTGGGACCAGTGACGTGGACTAAATAGGATAAAACAGGATTCATCGTGGGTTTTTTATGGTTAAATAGGTTCAGAAGGATATCAAATGACAAAAAGTTCAGGTTGAATCAATTGGGGACAGGTTTGGTCACTTTTCTGTCCTAAATTTATTTCTAATTATATTAAATAAAAGCAAGACAAAACTAAAACACCTAATATCGCCTTGGGCCTCGCCAAGGCATACACAATGCAGTTTACTTTTCTGCACCTCTTTTCGCAATACCGTATTCAATCTTAAGTTAGATTTGTCCGTGTGTGGAGCACCCGACGTTTTTAGGGAAAGCTAGCCTGACTAGCCTGATTTATGTTGAAGATAAACAGTCAATCACAGCGAAAAAATGGCGCCAAGATTGGTTTATCTTCCTCCATTATTAAAATAACAGCAGATTGATAATACAAAATTCCCTCCCTAAAAAGCTTTTTTTCGCCTAGCCCCCAATTCTTAGCTTTTGAAAGGGTGCTTGCGGACTATTAAATACGAGATCTCTGTGCTTCAAGTGCTTTTGTACACGTGCTTACATTTAAATCAGTTTTCAAACTGTCATTGACAAAACCTAGCCAATCACGAACGGTGAATGAAATATAGTCTTTGACGGCCGGTCCTTATAAAATTTTAGAAATTTTGCTGACGTCGTTTTTTCGCCTCCATCGCGTCTAGTATAGGCTGTCGTTTTCCCTGATAGCGCTTACGCAAAGAATCGATTTCTTTTTCCATTTCAGAATCGAGTGAGTTCATTCTGGACAAAAGTTCGTCGAAGGATAAACTTCTTAACTAAAAAGGATTTAAATATAATATACTTTTAAACTTTGTGGACTAACATTATTTATACTAACTGGATAGCTCTATCACTTCTAAAGTCTTCTTAGAGGTCCAGTAAGGATCATCTCTTATTGATCCAGTGTTACTACAGGAGAAAACCTAAACTAAACTAACTTTATTTATACTGGATAGCTCTATCAGTTCTAAACTGTTCTTCCTAGAGGTCCAGTAAGGATCATCTCTTATTGATCCAGTGTTACTACAGGAGGAAACCTAAACTAACTTTATTTATACTGGATAGCTCTATCAGTTCTAAACTGTTCTTCCTAGAGGTCCAGTAAGGATCATCTCTTATTGATCCAGTGTTACTACAGGAGGAAACCTAAACTAAACTAACTTTATTTATACTGGATAGTTCTATCAGTTCTAAACTGTTCTTTCTAAAGGTCCAGTAAGGATCATCTCTTATTGATCCAGTGTTATTACCGGAGGTCCAGTAAGGAACGCCTTGTCAGAAATGATTACTTACAAATTCGAAATCTCCTGGTCCAAATTTCTTTGGCGGACTAAAAGGTGATTCTGCTCTTCTCATGACAACCTGAGAGTTTGTTGAACTATCTGAACCTTTTCTTTCATTGACATGATTAGTTTGTTGTGGTGACTCAAACATCTTATCGAAATGATCCATGAACGATGGCCGATATTCTTCCTTTGATTCTGTCGTGCCTATTCCTGGACGTTGGATAAAGAACTCAAAACATTGCAAAGCAGTAAATACAAGACTAGTCAGACTAGTATTAGTAGCAAGGGTCAACACTCAGTCAGACAACAGTACTGCAATGATGAACTGACATAGAGGAAGGTTGAAAGTGAAACACTGAATAAAACATTGCAAAGCAGTACGTACTAGACTAGTCAGGCTAGTATTAGTAGCAAGGGTCAACACTCAGTCAGACAACAGTACTGCAATGGTCAACTGACATAGAGGAAGGTTGTAAGTGAAACATTGAATAAAACATTGCAAAGCAGCAAGTACTAGACTAGTCAGGCTAGTATTAGTAGCAAGGGTCAACACTCAGTCAGACTAGCAGTATTGCAATAATCAATTGACATTGAGGAAGGTTGGAAGTAAAACACTGAATAAAACATTGCAAAGCAGCAAGTACTAGACTAGTCAGGCAAGCTTTAAAAATCTGGATGAACTTACGTTTCATTGTGCCTTCTTCTTCTTCATCATCATCATCATCATCATTGATTACCATCGTTCCCATACCAGATCTGAGTGTCTCTTGATCACTATTTATCACCATTGTTCCATCACTATCACTATTTATCACCATAGTTCCCTCCTCATTGACAACCATTGTCCCATCAAGTATATCTTTGTTTACAATCATCGTCCCAGACTCTGTTTCAACCTCATCATCATCCTCGTCCTGGGAAACAACATCAATAAAATATTATAATCTATTATAATTTATGGCAAATAGTAAACAGCTATCAACATGGGTACACAATCATCCCTCACCTCGTCATAGTCATTCCCATCAGGAACATCATCTTCATCGTCATCTTTGGGTTCCTGTGCTAATATATCCAGAGCCTCTTTAATCAT
Organism: Dendronephthya gigantea; assembly: GCF_004324835.1. NCBI lineage: Eukaryota > Metazoa > Cnidaria > Anthozoa > Malacalcyonacea > Nephtheidae > Dendronephthya > Dendronephthya gigantea. The sequence goes on along the minus strand of NW_021163269.1, from coordinate 600 downwards.
ACCAAGAAGTGTCGTACATGGTCCTGCTTTTCTTATGAATGGATGCTGAAATAAATATGGATTGTCAATATTGAATTGGTTGTTTTAAACTGTTCTTCCTAGAGGTCCAGTAAGGATCATCTCATATTGATCCAGTGTTACTACAGAAGGAAACCTAAACTAAACTAACTTTATTTATACTGGATAGTTCTATCAGTTCTAAACTGTTCTTCCTTCAGGTCCAGTAAGGGATAATGTTTCTACAAAAGGAAACCTAAAGCATTTAGTAATCTCATTAGACATTAAACTAATTCTCACCGTCAATAGCATCTGAGCAGTGACTCTTTGCTCAGGGTTTTTGACTAAACAACTTTTCACAAAGTCTTTAAATTCATCTGACCATTTGTCAGGGTATTTGAAGAATGGTGGTGGCTTTGTTGGGATCATGAATATAGCCTAAAATGGGGAAAAAATGGACCCAAATTTACTTTAATCCATCGACACAAAGAAAGTAATGTAGTTTTTAGCAATTTAAGTCCTCAATTCAACATTATTCTAACATTGAACTTGATAGTAGATAAAGTTATTTCCATCGTTGCAAGAAATGAAGATTGTATAACA